>NC_134358.1:108178046-108478046 GCF_048569485.1 Anomaloglossus baeobatrachus | reverse complement strand
AGTGTCATTACACCTGGAGAAATAGTGAGGACTGTGGAAAAAATACAAAGGGACAGCCGCTGCATCAGTTTGTGGAAATCATCAGTGTCCACAAGACAAAATGCCAACATTTTCAGGAAAAGCAATCTGGAAATGCGGCCATTTATTGTTTGGCCCGTGGGTGTGTGGTAGCACTTGCACTCCAAGGCCTGGGTTAGAGATAGTTGAAACTGTGCTGGGACAAGAAAATGAACATGGTTTGCTGATGAGATTGCAAATGTGCAAAGACAGTATCAGGCTGGCATCCGCGCCAGCATCCTGGACAGAGGGTTGACCAGCACATAGCACATGTGAGGAGGCAGTGGGGCGATGCAAAGAGAATGACTGTGGACCCAGTGTGTGATGAATCTGTCCCATATTGTTTAGTGTTCCTCTGCCTCTGTTGTTCCTGCTGTGTGTCTTCCTCCTTTTTACTCATTGGCTGTGCAAAGTACTATGACTTCTGCCATCAGCGTTGTCTGATGGAAATTTTGAGACCAACTATGTCCTCCTGTGAAGTACAGCCTCACCAGAACCATGGTAAGTATAGCACGCCTGCTCCTATACCCTATCCCTTCTACTACTAATTTTAAACCCCGGACTCTGGTCCCCATAGACTTATATGCTGACTGCCATTTGGCCAGAAATCTGGATCAATTTTAGGTCGGATGAGATTTTCTTTGTAAAGTCCAGTTAGTTCCACCAATGTCAGACCGAAAAATGTGAAAAAATTCTAAGCTAGGCGAGATGGCAATTTTGCCCTTGTTTTATGGATTTAATTGTTATGGTGTTCATTTTGTAGCAAAAATGACCTGGTGACATAGTTATTCAGCTCAGTACGATTATGGCAATAAGAAACTTGATGTAGTGTAACATGACGGAGGGTGTGTCCCATGAAAATGGTGTAAGCCTGGATACCTGCTCTATCACTTGTAATGCCACAAGACAGGGCATTTCTGGGCCAGGTCTTACGGAAAGCCAGAGAGATGGGTGGGTCTGGCTACCCACATATCTCCGCCCATGGGAGTGTTTGACATGTGGCCAACAGGCCACATGGTTTAAAATGGTGTCAGTCTGTTTGGCACATGGTCTGTGTGTGGAGGTTGATGTTAAACCTTCAGGAATGAACCATGAGTGGTTGTTCGAAATACTGACCGGGGTCATCGTGCAGAGGTGAGAGGACCTCTTGCGAAAAGTCTGTACTAGGAAGTGGAAGTGATGTTTTTGGGAACGCGTATATTGTGTTCTTGCATTGAACTACAGTTCAGACGAAAAGTTTGGACACACCTTTTCATCTCTAGAACAACTATTAAGAGGAGACTTTGTGCAGCAGACCTTCATGGTAAAATAGCTGCTAGGAAACCACTGCTAAGGAGAGGCATCAAGCAGAAGAGACTTGTTTGGGCTAAAAAACACAAGGAATGTACATTAGACCAGTGGAAATCTGTGCTTTGGTCTGATGAGTCCAAATTTGAGATCTTTGGATCCAACCACCGTGTCTTTGTAGAAAAGGTGAACGGATGGACTCTACATGCCTGGTTCCCACCGTGAAACATGGAGGAGGAGATGTGATGGTGTGAGGGTGCTTTGCTGGTGACACTGTTGGGGATTTATTCAAAATTGAAGACATACTAAACCAGCATGGCTACCACAGCATCTTGCAGCAGCATGCTATTCCATCTGGTTTGCGTTTAGTTGGACCATCATTTATTTTTCAACAGGACAATGACCCCAAACACACCTCCAGGCTGTGTAAGGACTATTTGACTAAGAAGGAGAGTGATGGGGTGCTATGCCAGCTGACCTGGCCTCCACAGTCACTAGACCTGAACCTATTCAAGATGGTTTGGGGTGAGCTGGACCACAGAGTGAAGGCAAAAGGGCGAACAAGTGCTAAGCATCTCTGGGAACTCCTTCAAGACTGTTACAAGACCATTTCCGGTGACTACTTCTTGAAGCTCATCAAGAGAATGCCAAGAGTGTGCAAAGCAGTAATCAAAGCAAAAGGTGGCTACTTTGAAGAACCTAGAATATAAGACATATTTTCAGTTGTTTCACACTTTTTTTTAAGTATTTAATTCCACATGTTTTAATTCATAGTTTTGATGCCTTCAATGTGAATCTATAATTTTTAGAGTAATGAAAATAAAGAAAACTCTTTGAATGAGGTGTGTCCAAACCTTTGGTCTGTACTGTACCATTTTTTTTTCTGATCTAATGGTGTGCTTTATGAGCTGTTAATAAAGCCACCTGGATGTTTTATACAAAGTGCCTCCTGTGTCTACCTCGATGCAACTGAGACGCAAACTGAGTGAGTACTCCAATTACAGTAGGTAGAATATTTTTTTCTTTTAGTGGCGTTTAAGAAAAATTATTTTTTGCACAGCAAACTTCAGCTTACCATATAACAGTTTTCGTAAATATAAAATGTTTTGATCCCTTTTTTTTGCAATCTTTGAAGAGGAGTGGTAGCCAGAAAACATTAATTTGGCTTTTTTCCTCTCTTGAGTCTTTTCCTACAGTTCTTACTGTATGGGTTAAATAATTTTAGATTTTATATTTTCATACATTAAAAATTTGATATTGGCATTTAAATGGCCACAGAGCAGTGATTGGAGGTAACTAGGGATGCTCGAATACCTCAAATATTCGGCTTCACGAATATTTGTCGAATACGTCGCCGCTGTTCGACTATTCGCGAATGTTTGATGCACAATGTAAGTCTATGGTAAACCCGAATCACAACAATTTGAAACTATTCGGGCTTCCCATAGACTTACAATGCTCATCGAATATTCACAAAGTGGCAACCTATTCGTTGGATATTCGCGAAACCGAATATTTGAGGTATTCGATCATCCCTAGAGGTAACATCTATTTCTACTGTCCGAGGGAGATGCCATCTATATTACAGAGCCAGAATCTGCCTTCTGTGGAGTGGTATCATGGAGAACTGTGGAAAGTGATGCCGACTTTAATATTGCCTAAATTTATCAAATTAGCTCTACTGGTGACAGCTTTGTATTTTGCAATGGAAAGCAGAGACGTAAAAAAGAAACTTCTGAAAGGGAAGTTGCTTTCTAATTTGCAGAATATTGCAGCTTTTTCACTTTAAACTTGATTAAAACTTAAACTTAAATTATCGATAAAATGCATATTTTTTAGTCTGATGTATAATCTGTACGAAAACATACTGTAAGGGTTTGACTCATTAGTGCAGTGCTCTGCCACGCTCTTACATACTGTATGTTTACATTTTTTTTAGATATTTTATAGATAGTAGAGTCTAGCAGTAACAGTCTAAAAGATGTAGACTATCATATGAAAAGCTAAGTGGAAGTGGATTCCTTCCTAATACCATGACGTAAATTGTCATTTTTTTAAGCTCTCAGACAGATTTTGCATTAGATATAATTTTCTAATCAATGTAGTGGTTAAATGAATCTGCTTTGATTATTTATATTTATGTGAACATCCTTACTTTGTTTCAGGTATTTTCAGTTAACAATTGAGAAGTATGTATAATGTCATAGCAAAGATCTCCAATACAAGTCTCTTTTCCAGAAGTATTAATACAGTGGCATGCAAAATTTAGGTCACCCCTGGTCAAAATTACTGTTATTGTGAAAAGTTAAGCAAGTTGAAGAAGAAATGATGTCTCAAAGGCATAAAGTAAAAGGGACTGTGAGGGCCATTGTAAATCCTTCAGCTTTTGCCTTTTGAGGTAGTCAATTGTGGGTTTTGACGTGTGTTTAAGATCATTATCCATTTGTAAAAAATCATCCTCTTTTCAACTTCAGCTATTTTAAAGATGGTGTTATGTTTGCGTCAAGAATTTGTTGATGTTTCAATGAATTCATTCTTCCCTCTATTTGTGAAATGTTTCCCGTGCCAATGACTGCAACACAACCCCAAAGCATAATTGATCCACCCCCATGCTTAATGGTTGGCGAGATATTCTTTTCCTGAAATTCTGTGCCCTTTTTTCTCCACACATACCTTTGATCATTGTGGCCAAAGAGTTCTATTTTCACATCATCGGTCCACAGAATTGTTTCCAAAATGCATGAGGCGTGCTAAGAGGTTTTTTGCATCCTTCTGAATTTTATGGTGGGGACACAAGAGAGGTTTTCTTCTGATGACTCTTCCATAAAGGCCATATTTGTGCAGGTGTATCTGAACAGTAAAATAAGGTACCATAACTCCAGAGTCTGCTAAATCTTCATGAAGATCTTTTGCAGTCACACATTTGTTCTAATTTTGCTCTCTATTAATCCTATGAGCAGCTCTCACAGAAATTGTGCTGTAAAAAAAGCTGACGTTGGAAAGAGGAGGGCTTTTACAAATGGATAATAATCCTAAATACACATCAAAATCCACAATATACTACCTCAACAGAGGGAAGCTGAAAGTTTTACAATGACCTTCACAGTCCCCTGATCTGAATATCATTGAAAATCTGTGGCTAGATCTCAGAAGACCAGTACATGCAAGATGACCCGGGAATCTCACAGAACAGAAAGCCTTTTCCAAAGAAGAATGGATGAAAATCCCTTAAACAAGAATTGAAAGACTCTTGGCTGGCTGCAAAACGTTTTTACAAGCTGTGATACTTTCCAAAGTGAGTGCTACTCTACTTGGTACTAAACATGCATGGTGCCCAAACTTTTGTTATTGGTCTGTTAGCCTTTTTGTTAATTTTAAAATATAAACAATTGTTATTTTTTTGCCTAAAATACTAAAGAAATGTGTCAACTTTAACTTTATGCTTTTTATAGAAAATGTCATCTTCAACTTGCTAAACTGCTCACAATATTGCCAAATGCTAAATAATTTTCATGCCACGGTACATAGGTGTAGCCACATTGTTATAACATACTCACATTGGCTAGAAATAGCAATATATGTAATATTACCTTTAAATGGTGTAATTCTTGCTGAAGTATTTCTGGTGTCAAATGAAATATAATTTGCAATTTTATTCATGGATGAAACATTGATAGGTTGCCTGTACTTGGCACATTAAAATGGTTAAATTAAAGGACGTTTCAGATATGTGATACTGATTTAGAGAATAACAAACCTGATTTCATGATTGATTGACAAATATTAGAATCGACTGTGCCAGCATCATATATCAGCCTGTGGCCATTATTTGTAAACTGTAGAAACTGAACTTAGCAATATCTAGTTGTTACGGGTTTAGACAATAATTTCATGAATTTTTTAAACATCAGAATAAAGCATACATGCTACAGAAATATATATTTTAAGGGTCTTACAAAAAACCTTAAGAAAAAATACTCAAAAGTTTCAACTACCTTTTATAGTTAACCCAACTTTTTTTTTAAAGGGAACTTTTCACTTTGGAAAACACTATTTACCTGCAGGTATACAGTTGATATGAAGGTATATAGGGTTACAATGCTGTCCGTCCATCTAATTGAAAGTGCAGCTACTGTGAGGAAATAGGTTTATTTTCTCCAGGAAGCCACCAAGCTTTCAGTCATAAGTGCACCCACAGAGTGAATACAGTCACCAATACGTTTACAGCGTGTCAGTGCAACAGAGCATCTATTTCAATAAATGTTCTGGTGCATGTTTAAAGCCACTGCTCACTGTATAGCGGTGATATGAGTGATGACTGTAACCTATTGAACTTTTCTCCAGAACAGTTAAAGAAAACTTTTATTAAAAGCCAATTGTTTTTTTTTTTGGAGTCTGTTGGAAGATTGGTCTTGTACAAGCTTAAATAGGTCATCCAGGGTCTCCATCATCTTCTTGATATTGTCAAGCCATCAGGCTGCTGGTCTTCCTCTTTACCTTATTCCTCCTATTCTTCTGACCATGATATATTTGATGTCTTTGTGATTGCTCTCTTCGTATGCTGGGTCCAAAGTAGGCAAGTGGTAGCTTGATGACCCTTGCTTTGATGGCCATATCTGGCTTGATTTGTTCTAAAATTGATATGTTTGTTCTTTTAGCCAACCATCACATTGACAAAATCCTTCCACAGCACCAAATTTTAAAGGTGTTGATTCTTCTTCTGTCTTATTCCTTTACCGTTTCGTATCCATATGTTACCACAGAAAAGACCAAATTATGCGTGAGCCATGTCTTTGTCACCAATGAAATCTTCCTCCATTATTCTGGCATTTGGCAACTATAAATAATTTTGGTTCCTAATTAACCTAAAATGGGAAAGGTGTATTCTGATTTCATGTCAGATAGTGAGAAAAACATGTATATGTGTCTTTTGACATAGTGTATAGTGTACTTCCGGTTTTAACTGTATGTAGTCAGTCTGATTTTTACAGCCCCCATCGGTGATGTCCATGTGTACAGTCTCTTTTTGTGATTTTGGAAAAAGGTGTTCATGATGGAAAATTGATTTGTAGTACAAAAGTCAATGATTCTTCCTCCAGCATTGTTTTGTTCACCAAGTCCAAAGTTTCCAACAACAATTTTATTTTTGCCATGGCCCACTTTGATATTCAAGTCTGCCATTAGAGTCAGTAAGTCTTGATCTGGTGTCTTATCGATTGCTTCTTGAACTTGATTGTACAATAGTTCAACATCCTTCTCCTTAGCATCTGTTGTTGGTGAGTAGACTTGTATAACTTTGGCATGCATTTGTGCTCATTAGAATTATATCGAGATGACTTTATCCCAGATTGCATTGTACTTCAGGACCGTGTCGGACAATTTTCCATTCACAATAAAAGTGACATCTTTTGTCCTTGGGATATCACTGCTAGAATAGTAGACCCAATGTTCGTTTAACTGGAAATGTCCAGATTGAGTCCATCTTAGTTGATTAATTACAAGTAAATCGAGTCTTGTCCCATTGATTTTGTCTTTGATGATGTTGATTTTGGCTTCGTTCATGGTTCTTACATTTCAAATTCCAAACTTTACTTTTCTGCAACTTTTGATCTTCCCATTCAACCAAGCGATATCAGCACAAAGACGTCCTTGCAGCTTTATGAAGTAAAAAACTGACCATATAGTCATCGTGTGCACGGGAACTTACAGTCCAAATTCTCTTCAGTCTTTCATGAGAACTTAAGCTACTCTTCCACAATGGGCTGGGGAAGTTTTGAAGTTGCAGCATTTCTGCAGCATTTCTTCACCACTTATGTAAATTAGGATTTTTACATGTGTTTTTATCACATTTCTGATGCTGCCTATTTTGTCTCTTGCTGTGTTATGCTTTACATGAAGCTGTTTATTTTTGATACTTCTTGGTACTTGGTATTGATACAACTTTATTAATATACGTGAGGGCAGATGGAATGCATATATACAGCGGAAATGCAATAAAAATGCATTATTTATTTTTGTTCTTTCTTCATCTAATACAAGTTCATTGGGAAAATCCAACACAAAACTCAGCGTACTTGCAAGAAATATTGACATATTGCAGATTTAAAACACGCACCCCAGATCAGTTTATCCTGAGTAAAGAAAAAGCACATTGGGGAGGACAGTTCTATATATCTCATCCACTTTGCTAAAACCATAAGATGCTGCATTTTTGATGCAGCAAAAATATACAGCGTCAATAACTCACTAAAAACTCATCCTTGGCACACAGGTTTTATACATTTCTCACGTTGACATCAATGGGGATATTTATAATACTATTTCAAAGATCTTGTGCCCATTGGAACAAATGACAGTGCAGATTTAATTTCTTACTGTGCTCTTGAATAAGAAAGCTGATAAGTCAGAGCAACAAAAATAGATTTCTTTGGATCATTTTCATAAATCTCACCCATAGTCTTCTTTTGTAAAGTACTGTTTTTTGGCTGCTTAAAGGGCCACTTTATTGTCACAATAGAGAGTGGTCCCTCCCATTTCTGTAGTCAGGAGATCACAGCGCAGGGTTTCATACACACTTGCTCAGGTTAATACTGCTGGCTGTGCAGATTCTCCTTCTCCATCCAGAGCTGCTTGGGTTAAGTAGATCCTCTGGTCTCCTGAGATTCTGAGTGTAAGCAATAGTCAGCTGTTCTCAATTGCTCGCAACTGTTCGCAATTAGCTTTGCTATAAAGACTTCCTTCCTAGTCCAGGTAAACCACTGGTGATAGTTTCTGTTTTACTTACTTCTAGAGGGAACCTGTGAGCTGAGGACCAGGAAGCCATTTAGAGAATACTTGCTGTGTGAAAGTTGTTTTCCCTTCCTTAGTCCTCTTTGGGTTTTCCCCTCTGATTCATTTCTCATTATTACCTCTTGTTTGGAGCGCTTTTTATGATTGCTGTTTATTTCACCCCTGTCTGTATAATCCTCTCTGTGTTTTTAACCTAGAGCAAGTTTTGCATCCCTGCTGCCCTACACACTTTACAGGGCTGAGCTCAGGGAAAGACAGGGATAGGTACGTGATCTGTGACAGGGTGAAAGAACCCATATAGAGACGTTTGGGAGTGCAGGGATTAGTCTCAGGTGAGTTCAGGAGGTGACCCTGCCCCTAGCGCAAGGGCCCGTCATTGTAATGTGTATCCTGTGTGTTACAGAGCTAGCCGGGGGTTCCCGTGTACTTGGCAGAATCCCAGTAGTAACCGCGTGACCTTTATCTTTATTTCAGCAAATGTATTGGAAACATAGTTTTTAACATTTACTATTATATAACTATAAGGCTATGTGCTCTCTTTCCGTCGTCCTACATGCAGTTGTAAACGCACATTTTAGCCTTAATTGATTTAGCCAAAGTTGCCTTTTTCAGAAATTTAGCGCTGAAAACGCATGCGTATTTACGGAGTTTTAGATGCGTTTTCAGCGCTTTTTGTATGCTTTTTCACCTGCGTTTTGACTGGCTGCTAATCTGGAAACTCCATGACCGGGGGTATCATGGCAGGCTGCCTGCCCTTGCTGTTGAAGGATTTCTGAGCCTGGAGAATATTGCGGTATCGCTCCTGCACAGCTCTGTATTTTCTATCTGGGGTATTTAGGATCTACATTGAATGTTGGCATAGACTCATGGATCCTATTTACAAAACCTCCTGATGAACCCCTTGGTGCTACCATACAAGGAGGGAAACGCGTCGAGGTATAAGAGGTGTTAGCTGTATCTTGAGGACTTGGGCTATCAATCAAGCACAGTATGTATGATGGACTATTGAAAAAACGGAAATCGATTGATACTATGAAGAATGATGAAATAATTTCTCTGAGGTCGGATTTCCAGTGAAGATGTGATAAATCAATTCATCCATCAAGAATTTATATCAAGGATTATCCTCGAGTAGTTGGACTCTTATCTAATCTCTGGCATCTTTTTCTCTGTGCTTCCTTGATTGCTGAAAAGGAAAATCTTCGGATTAACAGTTCAGAGGATGTTTAGATATTAACGTGAAGTCTCTGTTCTGTGGGGAATGACCGTTTAGGCATTCCTTTATGTGCATTGTATTTAAATTTACAGGTCAGCTGACGGGTTGCATTTAATGTGATGTCTCTGTCCTGTGGGGAGTGACCTGGGAGGCATTCCATTGTGTACATAGTTTGGAAAAGGTACCTTTGTATTTCTCCTGGCACTAACGAGTCTCTGTTGGCGATAATGGTGTTCGACCAGCGGGCATTGTGGTAAATCAATAGGGGTTTCAGAGGTAACCTTAGTCATCAGGTGAATATATCTTTTTAGGTGTCGTAAACTGGGTAATTATTGGAGCTGGACATTGAGACGAAAATCATCTTTTCTGCCTCTATGTTCAGCTCCTAAGAGGAATTGGCAAGTGGATATACACATGTTTGAATAAGAAACATATTGCAATTTTCAGCAATTTCTAACCTTAATATATCTTCTACCATATGTGAATTTTTGGTCTCTGGTTCCCTTGTTTATCTGAAATATTGAGTCTCTTGCCTATCAAGGGAGAGGTTTATAATCTTGGGTGAATCAGGAATCCTGGTGTTGGGAAAAGTTATGTATGTACTAATATCTATCTATTGCCTATATATATGGGATTGAACCTAGTGGAGATACCGAATATATTTTATGTGTCTGTGGGTGTTTTTTTAGCTTCATGTAATAAAGTTTATCTTTTTAATATTGGGGTTTTTTCTTCTTAAAATAATTAATGACCCCTTCCATATATCTATATATTTAGAAAATCTCTGTGTTTTTAACCTAGAGCAAGTTTTGCATCCCTGCTGCCCTACACACTATACAGGGCTGAGCTCAGGGAAAGCCAGGGATAGGTACGTGATCTGTGACAGGGTGAAAGAACCCATATAGAGACGTTTGGGAGTGCAGGGATTAGTCTCAGGTGAGTTCAGGAGGTGACCCTGCCCCTAGCGCAAGGGCCCGTCATTGTAATGTGTATCCTGTGTGTTACAGAGCTAGCCGGGGGTTCCCGTGTACTTGGCAGAATCCCAGTAGTAACCGCGTGACCTTTATCTTAATTTCAGCAAATGTATTGGAAACATAGTTTTTAACATTTACTATTATATAACTATAAGGCTATGTGCTCTCTTTCCGTCGTCCTACATGCAGTTGTAAACGCACATTTTAGCCTTAATTGATTTAGCCAAAGTTGCCTTTTTCAGAAATTTAGCGCTGAAAACGCATGCGTATTTACGGCGTTTTAGATGCGTTTTCAGCGCTTTTTGTATGCTTTTTCACCTGCGTTTTGACTGGCTGCTAATCTGGAAACTCCATGACAGGGGGTATCATGGCAGGCTGCCTGCCCTTGCTGTTGAAGGATTTCTGAGCCTGGAGAATATTGCGGTATCGCTCCTGCACAGCTCTGTATTTTCTATCTGGGGTATTTAGGATCTACATTGAATGTTGGCATAGACTCATGGATCCTATTTACAAAACCTCCTGATGAACCCCTTGGTGCTACCATACTAGGAGGGAAACGCGTCGAGGTATTAGAGGTGTTAGCTGTATCTTGAGGACTTGGGCTATCAATCAAGCACAGTATGTATGATGGACTATTGAAAAAAACGGAAATCGATTGATACTATGAAGAATGATGAAATAATTTCTCTGAGGTCGGATTTCCAGTGAAGATGTGATAAATCAATTCATCCATCAAGAATTTATATCAAGGATTATCCTCGAGTAGTTGGACTCTTATCTAATCTCTGGCATCTTTTTCTCTGTGCTTCCTTGATTGCTGAAAAGGAAAATCTTCGGATTAACAGTTCAGAGGATGTTTAGATATTAACGTGAAGTCTCTGTTCTGTGGGGAATGACCATTTAGGCATTCCTTTATGTGCATTGTATTTAAATTTACAGGTCAGCTGACGGGTTGCATTTAATGTGATGTCTCTGTCCTGTGGGGAGTGACCTGGGAGGCATTCCATTGTGTACATAGTTTGGAAAAGGTACCTTTGTATTTCTCCTGGCACTAACGAGTCTCTGTTGGCGATAATGGTGTTCGACCAGCGGGCATTGTGGTAAATCAATAGGGGTTTCAGAGGTAACCTTAGTCATCAGGTGAATATATCTTTTTAGGTGTCGTAAACTGGGTAATTATTGGAGCTGGACATTGAGAAGAAAATCATCTTTTTTGCCTCTATGTTCAGCTCCTAAGAGGAATTGGCAAGTGGATATACACATGTTTGAATAAGAAAAATATTGTAATTTTCAGCAATTTCTAACCTTAATATATCTTCTACCATATGTGAATTTTTGGTCTCCCTTGTTTATCTGAAATATTGAGTCTCTTGCCTATCAAGGGAGAGGTTTATAATCTTGGGTGAATCAGGAATCCTGGTGTTGGGAAAAGTTATGTATGTACTAATATCTATCTATTGCCTATATATATGGGATTGAACCTAGTGGAGATACCGAATATATTTTATGTGTCTGTGGGTGTTTTTTTAGCTTCATGTAATAAAGTTTATCTTTTTAATATTGGGGTTTTTTCTTCTTAAAATAATTAATGACCCCTTCCATATATCTATATATTTAGAAAATCTCTGTGTTTTTAACCTAGAGCAAGTCTTGCATCCCTGCTGCCCTACACACTATACAGGGCTGAGCTCAGGAAAAACCAGGGATAGGTACGTGATCTGTGACAGGGTGAAAGAACCCATATAGAGACGTTTGGGAGTGCAGGGATTAGTCTCAGGTGAGTTCAGGAGGTGACCCTGCCCCTAGCGCAAGGGCCCGTCATTGTAATGTGTATCCTGTGTGTTACAGCGCTAGCCGGGGGTTCCCGTGTACTTGGCAGAATCCCGGTAGTAACTGCGTGACATTTATCTTTATTTCAGCAAATGTATTGGAAACATAATTTTTAACATTTACTATTATATAACTATAAGGCTATGTGCGCACTTTCCGTCATCCTACATGCAGTTGTAAACACACATTTTAGCCTTAATTGATTTAGGCAAAGTTGCCTTTTTCAGAAATTTAGCGCTGAAAACGCATGCGTATTTACCGCGTTTTAGATGCGTTTTCAGCGCTTTTTGTATTCTTTTTCACCTGCGTTTTGACAGATGCGTTTTGAAAATCAAGACACTACTAAATAAAGTTTAAACATTCAAACGGAATGAAAATGTAGAAAAGAAGGGACAAATCTATATTAATGGGAAAAATAATGGAAAAAGATATATTTAATAAAATTATAGCGTTAATATACATTTTATCGGTAAAATAGCAATAAATGCATATTATTCTTAAATTTAATTGTAGGATTTTGTGTGTGTGTAAAGGGACATATCAAATCATTATTTTGATGTCCAAAAAGCATGCGTTTTGGTAATCCAAAACGCATGTTTTCTGCAATGAAAAAGCAGGTAAAACGCAGGAATTTTGATATTTCTTGCTTTTTGCTACTTCTCATTGACTTCAATGTTAACAAAACGTACCACAAATGGCAAAAACAATTGACAGGGTCCTTTTCTGAACGCATGGTTTTTGACCAAACTTATGCAAATTATGAGATGCGTTTTGAAACGCAAAGTGCGGACAAGAAATCATGAATTCTCATTGTCTTTAATGGAAAACCAAAACGCATGCATTTGGGCACAAAAACGCTGCAGTTCAAAACTGACCCTAAACGCACCTTAAACGCAGGTGAAAACGGAAAGTGTGCACATAGCCTTAAAGATTCTCCTCCTGTGCTTGTTAGTGCAGCCTTCCTCACAGACTGTACGGAGCTCCTGTTCTTGAAATTACTGCTGATGGTGGCGCATGTAAACATACCAGTCCATCAACCAACTCAAACAGCTTTCCCAAATGCAGTGTTTTTCAATAAATGGCATCTGATTAATAAATCTGATCACATGGTCCTCCATCAGCAGTCATTTTGGGAAGAGCAGTATTGTACAGTCTATAAGGACAACTGCACTAACAAGTACAGGAGGAGAGCATGTAGTACTTTCCATATTTTTAAGACCATAAGATGCACTTAAGTTTTAAAGGAGGAACATAGTAAAAAAATTGAAAAAAATATATGGTCATGATGCACTGTTATGGATGGGATCTGCTGCTGGCCTTGTTATTAAGGTAATGTCCTCAATTCTGTACTGTTGTCCCCCATACTGGGCCCCTTCCAGGTATATACTGTATGTCTTCCATTCTGGTATATATGTCTCTCTTTCTGGTATATATGTTGCTTATTCTGGAATATATGATCCCTATCATGGTACATTTGTCCCCTTTCCTGATACATATATCCAACATCCTGGTATATATGATCCCCATCGTACTATCCTAGTTTATATGTCTCTATTCCTTGTATATGTTTCCCATCATGGGCTTATTTTGGTACATATGCCTCCTGGTATACCGCAACTGACTTTGGTGTGTAAGGGGGCAGCGCATGAATGAATATTCCCTGCTCCTCATGCCCAGGACTATGGGTGTGAGGAGCAGTGAATATTAATTTTGTTTTATAGATGACACACGATTGGCAGCGGATGGAGTGAACACATGTACACTATTAGAGAAAAATAATATTTACTGCTCCTCATGCCCAGAATTCCATCCACCTATCGGTGACAGCTTCAGTGCAGAGAGACGGGCGGGATTATGGGCGTGGGAAGTAGTGAATATTCACTTTCTGTAATAGAGGCACACATGTTAATTCAAGCCACCACTGTAGCCTGATTCTGCCTCCTTTGACCCTACTCCACTGCTTCCCACCTCACTAGCAAGGTAGGTACTGTACCATGCACCCCCACTGGCCACCCAAATTTGTGGGAAAAAAGTGTGTCTTATAGTTTGAGAAACACTATATACAGTATATTAGTGAGTGGCACAGACTTATATCTAGCATACATTTGTTAAAAAAAGGATTAAATGCCCAGCCTCTTTAATATAATTGCAAATGCTCATATGGTCATACAGCTTAAGGTGCATACAGCAGTACCCAGAGATAGTATATGCACTTCATATGCATGAAGATAGGCTCCCAAAAAAGAAAATCATTAAGTTCACTTGGGAGTTTTATTCCTGTTGTACAGACACATAACCTATGAAAGCTGAAGCATGCAGGAACAGCAGAGACATAATGCAGCTTGGTGGTTGCCCCTTTACAGTTTCATGTGGAGGATCACTGGAATAAGATTTTAGAGAATTTCATTTTAACGATACAGAATTTCACTTTAACTTCTAAGCTAGGAAATTAGGCAATTGAGAACAAATGTTAATTAATATATTATCAGTTTGGATTTGATAATAATGAATTGTATTGAGTTTTTCTCGAAACATTTTTTAACTTCTAGTAATGTCATTTATATGTGGTCTTGGTGAGAAATTGCTTTCTTCACCTGGTCATCTGTCTGTCATTTATTATTCCAGTCAGCCGCATTGGTCCCGAACTGTATCATTCTGTAGTGTCACGTATGAAATATATTCCCTGTAATTCTCCCAGACTTCATGAGGCTGATTAAAACAAATCACCTTGCTTTATGGAGATGGCTGACTTAGGTGATGGAGTGAAAAGGTTATTTTTAATCTATAAAAAAAGTAGCACATCTCTGATAATAAAAGCACATTTTCTGTAATCTGGATAATTATGAGTATGAGTCAATGCATTGACAATTAAGTTGCTGTAATTGTTGTAAAACTCCCTTATCTGCACCATTTTTTGCTAACATTTCCACTGGCTTCTATAAAATAGATTTTTTTAATGCATTATTTTAGCCATAATTCTTAGGGAAGGGTGAATACTATAATATTAAAGTTCAGATTATTTGTCTCAAATATTTTGTACTATTTGTATATTCATCACAAATAAGTAATTTAATGTAAGCCAATGGGAAACTCGAATAATTTTCCGACAGACCCACCCTGGAAGTCTGGCGGGGCTGTAAAAATGCTGAAATGGATGGAAAAGTGCTAAAATTAAATGTGAACAGCATGGTGAAGATGACTGGATACATCTCTGAAGCAAAAGTCGCTTCTGGGAACAATGTTGTCAGAGTATTATTATACTTTGATGTGCAGTTCACCGCTTATTTGTGATAACCAGCATGGGTGAGGTTGACAGCTGTGGGCTGCTGCCCCCAGCTGTGCGCTTTATCTTGTCTAGTTATCAAAAATAAAGGCTCCCCCACAACTTTTTTTAAAAAAAATATTTAAATAAATAATAAAAAAACGACATTGGTTTTAATCCATTTTTGATAACCAGCGCAGATAAAGCACACACCTGGGGGGTGCAACTCTCAGGCTGGGAAAGCCCATGGTTATCAGGCCCTCCCTAGCCGAAAAATAGCAGCCACCCCACAATTGTCGCATTCATGAGATATGTCAATTCAGGCACTTTACCTAGCTTATTCCGATTATGGTAGAAATCGGGGTAAAATATGAGGTTGATGTCAGCTGTGATTTGTCAGCTGAAATCAAGCCCTGGGTTGATGATACACAAAAATCTTTTATTTTAAGTAATAAAAACACACCCTCTTTCACCAAAGTATTAATCCCAAAAACACCTTTGCAGGTCCGATGTGATTCACACTATGTCCCACGACTATCCTGGATCTGCTACCTCTGGAGGCCTTGGTGAGTGGGGAAATTGCAATATGTGACCACTCACTGTGGCCTCCAGAACCCGACCTCAGTTGAACTCAGTGCTGGACTGTCTGACTGCATGTTATGGTGGCAGTGCAGTCTAAAAATCTGTCACTAAGTTTAATTGAAGTCACTTCCATAAGAAAAATAGCATGCACACTGCGGCACTAACCCGGCTGAAAAAGTCCATCACTTACTGATTCTTCTGAATCCTCCACAAAGCTCCACTGTGAAAGAGGTAATCCCAGGTATGTTAAAAACAATGATGTGTGCTTCAATGATATTAGTGACATTCACCCACAGTAAAAAACATATTTCATTATTGATATGACTTCTTAGAATAGCTGTAACAGAGTATCTGGGATGAAGGGGGGGAGGGGAATTTCAGCTGTAACAGGCCAGATGATGACCGTTTTGCACTACTCAGCGCTTCCATGGGTCCACCAGGTGGACCCATGAAAGTGCTGAGCACTGTGGAATGGCCATAACCTGGCCTAATACACATGACATTCCCCGCTCCCCTTCTTCATTACGGATACTCCATTACTGCTGTTTGAAAAAGTTGGATTAATAAAGAATAAGGTTCATTACTGTGAGTGCTGCTTATCTCATTGTTTGCACAATCCATTAGCTGTGAGACCCAGAAACTATAAAGGAGCCTTTAAGGAAGACTTTAAGATTACTGTAGTTGCCATCTTTTGGGACACCTGGGGGGTGTATACTATGTTAAGACATCAAAGCCTCAAGATGTCCTAGCACCTGGAAACTCCAGAAACCTTAAATTCTCCCTTAACCCTTTAACAACAGCAGGCAGGAAAATTACGTCTTAACCCCCCATAGTGTAATCCCCACTGGCTGCTGAGGGCAACCGGTGGAGAGCCGAGCACATGTCAGCTGATCTGCTATCTACCCGTGCAAGTTAACCCCTTAAGTGGCATTGTCAAAATATAATAGCGCCATTTAAATGCCGATCGCGGTAAATATTTACTGACCCGACTCCATTGGCGGCGCAGTGACGTGATCACTGTGATCCGATGGTTGTCATGGAAGCACAGAGTCATGTGATGACTCCTATAGCTATTAGGAGTCACTTCCTGTTTCACCCGGCTGAGTGCAGCCAGTGACAAGAGGTGAGTAAAAGTTCAAATCAACCCCCATTCACCCCATTGAAAATTATAAGGTTAAAAAAGAAATATACACATATTTGGCATCACCGTGTTTAGAAATGCCTAATCTATCAAAATATAAAATAAATTAATCTGATCGGTAAACGGCGTAATGACCAAAAAAACTCCGAACTCCAAAATTAAATGTTTTAGTTGCCACAAATTTTGCGCAAAATGCAATAACAAGCGATCAAAGCGTAACATCTGAGCAAAAATGGTATCATTAAAAATGTCAGCTTGAGACAAAAAATTAGCCATCGCTGAGCCATAGATCCGAAAAAATGAGATCCTATAGGTCGCTGAAAATGGTGCAAAAAGTGTGCCACCTTTTTTGGACAAACATGATTTTTTTTTAGCCCCTTAAATAAAAGTAAACCTATACTTGTTTGTTGCCTACGAACTTATACCAACCTGAAGTATCACACCGACACATCTGGTTTTACCATATAGTGAACACGGTAAATAAAATATCTCAAAAACGATCATGTAATCACACTTTTTTGTATTTTTTCCACACCTTTTTTTCCACAATTTTTTTGCCATTTTACAGTACACAATATGGTAAAATTACAACTTGTCCCGCAAAAAACAAGCCCTTATATAGTAAGTTTTATGGAAAATATAAAAGTTACGGCTCTTGGAAAAAATGGAGCAAAACCTTTAGGGTTCCTGGAGTTCCCAGCTGCTGGGACATCTGGAGGCATCAACTAAGTTCACTTGGGACAGTGTCAACTGTGGTGACCTGATTGCCGGACTGCCAGACTGCTATGCCATTGTATCCCACAATCCGGCAGTCCTGTATCCTGGCAGTGAGTTCACCGATGGTCACGCTGGGTACCATGGGAAACCAGCTGTGAACTCTGGTGACATGACTGACCTCATCGCTTCTCACAATGCAAGAAGTGGCACACAGTGTGTCCCAGGAGCTGCAGTAATCGGTCATATATTCCATCTGCATCCTTACCAACCATGGGCTTCATGGCAGCTGTGATTTTTGACCAATCACAGTTGACAACCCCATATATTACCCCAATTGCCAGCGCACCAGGGCAAGCAGGATGAGCCAGGTAAAGCGCCACAATTGGCACATGTAATTTTTTTTTCTTTCACTGTGCCTGCCAATAGCAGTTATGCAAGTAGCAAAGGTGGCTGCGGCATTACTGTGATTGGCAGGTAATCACTGCATGTTTAGTGGCTGAAAATGAGGTGCCAAACATGTGGAGTCCAGGCTTGAAACTCACGAGGCAAATGCCAAAATATTTGAAGAGTAGTGAATATCCTGAATACCTTAATTTTCATGCGAGTAATGAATAGTGTCAAAATATTCGCTCATAATTGCCAATTTTCCAAAAGCCTGCATGCAAAGGTGGAAAGGATTTACTACGGATATGGCATACCTCCAATTCTTTTTGGCCTGTGTCATACCCCTTTATATGCTACACCCATCCACATCATCCCTGCTCAGTCCACAGTTCCATAGTTCATAGCCACTCACTATGCCTTCAAGATTTTGAGCCAAAGAAACATTCAAGAATTGCAAATAACCAACAGATTTTTGCAGATCCCAGGAGATTTCCAAACTGTTCTCTAGTCCAGGAGGTCTCATTTTTTCTAAGCATTCTAGATATTCCCAGCTGAGTCTCCAAATATTACTGTAGCTGGTATTTTTTTTCATCAAAACAAAAAGATATATATAAAAGAGAAGTATATATTATGTAGTATATTATATATAAGTATAAGCAAAGTATGTATAGACATGTTTTATCTCTCCCCAGGCTCCATATGTAGCAGAGCCGGGATTGTTGTGGGACTTCATATGGATTATGTCAAATCTGCAAGGGTGTCTTGGAGGTTGATGAAGGGGTGAAAGACAGTGTGTGTATTTTATTTTACATAAAGGATTTTTTCGTGTTTGTGTTTTATTTTTTTTCACTAACAGGATTAATAATGGGGCTGTCTCATAGACGCCTTCCATTAGTAATCCAGGCTTTGATGTCAGCTGGGAATTTTTGACAAATCACAGCTGTAATTTTCTCCTTTAATTACCCCAATTGCCAACACACCAGAGCAATCGAGAAGAGCTGAGTAAAGAGACAGTATTGGCAAATCTAATAGGATGTGCCTATTCTGGGCAACTGTGGGCTGGTATTTTTAGGCTGGGGCAATATCAATGGCTTCTCACATCTTGTTAATACCAGCCCCCACCTGTCTGCTTTATCGTGGCTGGATATCAAAAATGGGGGGGATCCTATGTTTTTTATAATTAGTTATTTAAATTAATTAAAAAAACCAAAACTATAGGATTCCAGCTATTTTGATATCCAGCAACGATAAAGGTCATAGGTGGGGGCTGCAGCCTGTAGCTGTTGTTTTACCCACAAAATAGGATGGGAACCTGCATCACTTTTTTTAAAGCGACTTTCCTGGCCAATCACAGCCATGTCAATACTTGAAATGGCTGTGATGGAGCTAGAAGTGCCCACACTGGAAGAGCTTGCTGGCTGGCTAATCTGCAACTTTTCAACAAGCTTGATTCGGATGATGAACCCAAACAGAAACTGGACATATAGGTAACAGTCTGTGTTCGGGTCCGTTACGGACCCGAACTTTACACTTTGGGTACTCTCATCTCAAGTTATAAGTGTAACAGAGCTTCTGCTTAGTTATGAGTAGAGATGAGCGAACCGGTCGCGGTTCGGCTCGAGTTCGGTTTGCCGAATGGAGGCCTCGTTCGAGTTCGGTTCGGCGAACCGATTTGGCGAACCACTCGAACCGCATAGGAAACAATGGGAGGCAATCACAAACACATAAAAACACCTAGAAAACACCCTCAAAGGTGTCCAAAAGGTGACAAACAACTCACAACACAACACAAACACATGGGAAAGTGACAAGGACATATACTCATGCGAAAACAAAAGAGATGGATAAGGAAAAAGAGGAGGAGACACAGATATAGGCATGGCAAGCCCTTCTAAAATCATGTAAAACACCGCAAGGTGACTCCAAGCGGAGTCTCCCTTTTTTCCAAAAATTGGGCCACACACACACCCACCCCTTCAGTGGCAGCACTTGGGCCCCAGTTGTACACTTCACAGCTAGATTTGCATCAAGCACATTCAAAAATACGCAATACTTAACCGTTCCCAGGATGACACCAGGGTAGGTAGCAAAGTCTTTCCTGATCCCAGCTCTGTGCATCTTGGATCATTTTTAAAAACAATGTAAGCAAGGGTTACTACAAGCGGAGTCTCCCTTTTTTCCAAAAATTGAGCCACACACACACACCCACCCCTTCAGTTGCAGCACTTGTGCCCCAGTTGTACACTTCACAGCTAGATTTGCATCAAGCACATTCAAAAATACGCCATACTTAACCGTCCCCAAAATGACACTGGGGTAAGTAGCAAAGTTTTTCCTGATCCCAGCTCTGTGCATCTTGGATCATTTTTAAAAACAATGTAAGCAAGGGTTACTCCAAGCGGAGTCTCCCTTTTTTCCAAAAATTGGGCCACACACACACCCACCCCTTCAGTGGCAGCACTTGTGCCCCAGTTGTACACTTCACAGCTAGATTTGCATCAAGCACATTCAAAAATACGCCATACTTAACCGTCCCCAGGATGACACCGGGGTAGGTAGCAAAGTCTTTCCTGATCCCAGCTCTGTGCATCTTGGATCATTTTTAAAAACAATGTAAGCAAGGTTTACTCCAAGCAGAGTCTCCCTTTTTTCCAAAAATTGGGCCATACACACACCCACCCCTTCAGTGGCAGCACTTGTGCCCCAGTTGTACACTTCACAGCTAGATTTGCATCAAGCACATTCAAAAATACGCCATACTTAACTGTTCCCAGGATGACCCCGGGGTAGGTAGCAAAGTTTTTGCTGAACCATGACTTGTTCATCTTGGCTCCTTTTAAAAAACACAGTAAGCAAGGGTTACTACAAGCGGAGTCTCCCTTTTTTCCAAAAATTGGGCCACACACACACCCACCCCTTCAGTGGCAGCACTTGTGCCCCAGTTGTACACTTCACAGCTAGATTTGCATCAAGCACATTCAAAAATACGCCATACTTAACCGTTCCCAGGATGACACCGGGGTAGGTAGCAAAGTCTTTGCTGAACCATGACTTGTTCATCTTGGCTCCTTTTAAAAAACACAGTAAGCAAGGGTTACTCCAAGCGGTGTCTCCCTTTTTTCCAAAAATTGGGCCCCACACACACCCACCCCTTCAATAGCGGCACTTGTGCCCCAGTTGTACATTTCACAGCTAGATTTGCATCAAGCACATTCAAAAATACGCCATACTTATGTTAGGGCCAGGTGGACGGGCAGACCCAGGAGGTGGATCCACTGGGCTGAACACCTCACCGATAGCAAGGTGCCCGGTAGCCGGAGCACTAGCAGGACAGTCTGTTTAGAGGAGTGGAGTAAAGAAGTCCCTGGGACCACGGGGTCTCTGATGGTAGTCCGGGTGACGGAGCTCAGGTTCGGAGGCCGAGATGTCAAGAGGCAGAGTCCGGAACCAATGGAGCGAGAAGACGGGTCACCACAGGGATCGGAAATGGCAGGAGCTGACGGGATGGCAGGCCGTCACCGTTTGGGGTTCGGGTATCGTCAGGACCGGTTGGCGAGGCAGGGTCGGCTCTACGAGAGAGATAGGTGAGTATATCACAGACACAAGGAGACCTGACTCCTAGCTTAGAAAACACGAAGAACAGGCCCCGCCCACTTGGAAAGGATCCCCCTATATACCCAGTACCTGATCCTTCAATATCCTGTTGGAGGACACTGGCCCTTTAAGAAAGGGTCAATGACCGCGCGCGCGCCCTAATGTGCATGCGCGAGGCCCGGGTGCCAGAAGCCAGGGCAGGGAGCGGTGAACAGGAGGCAGAGGAGCCGGCCTGGAGCAGAGCTGCCGACGGGCGCCGGGAGCGGGGACCGAGCCGCCTGGGGAGCGCAGGTGATGGGGGCTGGAGGCTGTGGAGCCGGGGACGCCTGATAGAGGAGCCGGGGAGCGAGGCAGGGAAGCCGGGGAGCGTGGCAGGTGAGCCTGGGAGCGAGGCAGGGGAGCCGGGAAGCAAGGCAGGGGACCCGGGGAGCGTGACAACTTAACCGTTCCCAGGATGACACCGGGGTAGGTAGCAAAGTCTTTCCTGATCCCAGCTCTGTGCATCTTGGATCATTTTTAAAAACAATGTAAGCAAGGGTTACTCCAAGCGGAGTCTCCCTTTTTTCCAAAAATTGGGCCACACACACACCCACCCCTTCAGTGGCAGCACTTGTGCCCCAATTGTACACTTCACAGCTAGATTTGCATCAAGCACATTCAAAAATACGCCATAATTAACCGTCCCCAGCATGACACCGGGGTAGGTAGCAAAGTCTTTCCTGATCCCAGCTCTGTTCATCTTGGATCATTTTTAAAAACAATGTAAGCAAGGGTTACTCCAAGCGGAGTCTCCCTTTTTTCAAAAAATTGGGCCACACACACACACACACCCACCCCTTCAGTGGCAGCAGTTGTGCCCCAGTTGTACACTTCACAGCTAGATTTGCATCAAGCACATTCAAAATACACAAGCATTTATTCTCCCCAGGATGACACATTGGTAGTAAATTCCTTGTGGATCCATGCCTTGTTCATTTTGATGAACGTTAGTCTGTCCACATTGTCACTGGACAGACGCGTGCACTTATCTGTCAGCACACACCCAGCAGCACTGAAGACACGTTAAGAGACAACGCTGGCAGCTGGACACGACAAAATCTCCAAGGCGTAAGTGGAGAGCTCTGGCTATTTTTCAAGATTTGAAACCCAAAAGGAGCAAGGCTCCATTTGCAAAGTCATGGCATCGATGTTCATTTGTACATACTCCTGTATCATCCTCTCCAGCCGTTGACTATGTGTCAGACTTGTTGTCTCTGGTGGCCTTGCAAAGGACGGTCTAAAAAAATTATGAAAAGATTCAATAAAATTGCTGTTACCAGCACCAGATATGGTGCTACTGGTACGGGTAGACTGTTGAAGATGACGAGACCGTCCCATGTTTGTCAAGTTACAACTGGGAGATTCACTCCCTGCACCTGCATGGTTGTTTGGTTGGAAAAGCCGAGCTAAGTTCGAGTAACAGCTTCTGCTGATACTCCTGCATACGTGCGTCCCTTTCTATGGCTGGAATTATGTCACAAAATTTGAAATTGTACCGGGGATCTAATAGTGTGGCAAGCCAGTAGTCATCAACACTTCTAATTTTGACAATACGAGGGTCATGTTGAAGGTAGTGCAGCAAGAAGGTGCTCATGTCTCTTTCGCAGCCATGCGGACCAAGTCCACGCTGTTTGTGGCATAGAGGTGCTAACCGTTCTTTCTTCCTCTGACATCTCCCCCCAACCTCTTTCAACTGAAATTTGACGAAGGTCTCCCTCATCCCCTGAGTCTTCCATGTCCATGGACAGTTCGTCCTCCATTTCTTCATGTTCTCCTGCACCTTCCTCAACATTTCGCCTGCTACCATGCGCCCTTGTTGATCCCTGTCCCCCATGGTCCCATGCCTGCCGCGTTGGTGATGATGAACGTCTGGACCTTGGTTATGTTGTTGTGTCTTGCGCATATGAATCCTCCTGTAGTTCCTCCCCTTCCTGTTGTCCCACCCCCTGACTCCGAATAGTGTTTAACCTGTGCTCCAGCATGTAAATGACTGGAATTGTCATGCTGATAATGGCATTGTCAGCGCTAAACATATTCGTCGCCATGTCAAAACTGTGCAGAAGGGTGCATAGGTCCTTGATCTGAGACCACTCCATCTCGTTGGCCCAGGCTATACGTCATGACGTATTGCACCAGGGTTCAGCAGTGCTGCCACAGTCGCTGTAACATGTGGAGAGTCAAATTCTAGTGTGTCGCCACATCGCATTTCAGGCGATGAACCGGCAGGCCGAAAGACTTCTGGAGCGATGCAAGTCGCTCAGCAGCCGTGGTTGAACGGCGGAAGTGAGCAGACAGTTTTCGTGCTCTGTTCAGAAGGCCATCTAGGCCGGGATAGTGTGTTAAAAATTGCTGGACAACAAGGTTCAACACGTGAGCCATACAAGGCACGTGTGTCACCTTGCCCAGGTGAAGGGCCGCACCCAGGTTTGCAGCATTGTCGCACACGGCCTTACCAGGCTGCAGGTTGAGTGGAGACAACCATTTATTAAACTCAGTCTCCAGAGCTGCCCACAACTCAGCCGCTGTGTGACTCCTATTTCCAAGACATGTCAAGCTAAAGACCGCCTGATGCCGTTGGGCTCTGCTGCCAGCATAGTAATGAGGGGTGTGTGATTCCTTCTGCGCAGTGAGAACGCTGGAGGCCTGACCAGGCAGGCTTGGGGCGGAGGTGGAGGACACAGATGAGGTGGAGGAGGCAGAAGCAGTGGTGGAACTTGGACAGACAGAGAATTGACACACAAGTTGTGGGGATGGCAAGACTTGTGCAGCAGACCCTTCACCATCTATCACCATAGTTACCCAGTGCCCAGTCAGCGACATGTAACGTCCCTGTCCATGCTTACTGGTCCAAGTATCGGTGGTGAAATGCACCCATTGACACACAGAGTTTCTCAAGGTAGCGGGGATGTTGTGTGTGACATGCTGGTGTAGCGCGGGCACACCTTTCTTAGAGAAGTAGTGGCGACTGGGCATCTGGTACTGGGGCACAGCGACAGACATAAGGTCTCTAAAATCCTGTGTGTCCACCAGGCGGAAAGGCAGCATTTCGGTAGCCAAGAGCTTACAGAGGGATAAAGTCAACCTCTTAGCTTTGTCATGGGTCGCAGGAAATGGCCTTTTATTTCTCCACATCTGAGGGACAGAGATCTGGCTGCTGTGTGTAGACGGTGTTGAGTAGGGTGTCCCTGGAAAAATGCAGGTTTGTGAGGAAAGTGCAGGCGTAGACATGATGTTGCCTTCATCCAACGTTGGTGCTATCGATATCTGAGAGAGCTGTACACATGCACTTGTTTCCCCTTCAAAACCAACTGACGACCTACCAAGCAAACTGCCTGTTGCGGTTACAGTGGTGGAAGTTTTGCGTGGAAAACCAGGTGTGACAGCTGTCCCCACAGTCCTAGAAGATGAAGAACACGCGGATATACTGGAAGGGGCAGGTGGTGGATGGTTCGCTCCGCTAGGCCGCATTGCAGCACGGTGAGCTTCCCACTGGGACATATGATATTTATTCATGTGACAATTCATGGAAGAAATTGTCAAACTACTGAGGTTTTGCCCTCTACTAACAGAATCATGACAAATTTTACAGATCACATAATTTGGGCGATCTTTTGCTATGTCAAAAAAGGACCAGGCTAGGCAAGGCTTATAGGGCATGCGACCTGCTGATCCACCCCGACTAGTGCTCAGAGGCACAGTGGTGGCTGAGGATGCAGTTGTAGACGTGCTACAAGTACTCCGACTCTGTCCAGGACGGCGCAAGGTAACTTCGTCGTCAGCTGCATCCTCCTCCACCGTCTCTGTTGACCTCCTCGAAAGCCTGAATGTGGGTTGACAGTAGGTGGGATCTAGAACTTCCTCATCAATTGTTGTGTTTACACTCCCCTCACCCTCAGACCGAGCCTCTTCTTGCCCTGACCGAATATTTAAGTTGTCATCCCAATCTGGTATCTGCGTCTCATCGTCATCAGTATGTTCCCCATTGTCTATTACAACAGGTGTTTCAGTTTGTGAATAACGGTCAACATTATGCTCAGAAACTTGGTCATCACGGCCTGAATCTGAGTCACAAAAGTTCTGGGCATCACTGCAGACCATTTCCTGGTCTGTACTCACTGTAGCTTGGGAGCTCACCTCTGATTCCCAGGCTATAGTGTGACTGAACAGCTCTGCAGACTCAGCCTTCTCAGTTCCACCATACTGTGCAGGGCGGATGGAGACTTCAGAGCTGGGAGAAAGCAAGTGTGATTGGGATGACAACTCAGAGGAGTGGTGTTTTTTGGATGCGGTAGTTGGAGTGGAGGAGAGGGCACTTGTTGGACCACTTGAGATCCATTCAAGCATTTTCATTTTTTGGCCATCTTCTACCTTTGTTCCAGTTGTTCGTGTCCGTAAAAAAGGGAGCACATCGGATTGTCCACGGTAAGTAGTAGACAATCCGATGCTGGATTTTGCTGGAAGATGGTCTATCTTCAGCAGATGTTAATGGAGCTTTGCCACCTTCCCCACGGACAAACCCTTTTTTTCCTTTTTCAACACGCCTCTTCCCCTTTCCACCAGCATCTGTCATTTTGCCACTCATTTTGATTGCGACAAGATTGTGCACTTAAAATGTGGTAGTAAAAATTGAGAGGTGGTGTAGATTTCAGCGGTGGTCTAGCTTTATTAACAGCAGAATAAACAACAATAACTATCCCTGACAATGCAACTACGGCCCTTAAACTGGCAGCATAGTTTGCTAGTATAATTGCTTAGTAACAATGAGTTTGAGTGTGCAATGCAGAGGTGCTGCACATAGATTTGCACCAGTGGGACACTAATGGAAGTCCAACAGCCACTTTTAGGAAGCCACTAAGTTTACTCAATGTTTGCTAGTATAATGGCTTAGTAACAATGAGTTTGAGTGTGCAATGCAGGGGTGCTGCACATAGATTTGCACCAGTGGGACACTAATGGAAGTCCAACAGCCACTTTTAGGATGCCACTAAGTTCACTCAGTGTTTGCTAGTATAATGGCTTAGTAACAATGAGTTTGAGTGTGCAAAGGGCAGGAGGGTACAGTGGCAGGGTTGTGGGTCTGGGTAGAGGAAAGGAAGCCTCCCTTTCTATCCCTCCTAATGGGGAAATGCAGCGAGGAAATCCCTGACCTTAGCTACACAGACGCTGTCATCTTGTGTAGCTGTTAAAATCTGTTTTCACGGACCTGACTGTCACCTATGGCTCTGATTCTGCCAGTATTAGCCCTTACAAGGACTAATAGAAACTTATATCCCTATTCTGTATAGCGCTGTGTATAGAGCATACACAGCAGTATCGGAGACAGGAGCTACGCCAGCGGTGACTGACACCAAGACGCAAAAGGCAGATAATGGCGTGCTGGAGGAAAATGTCCGTTTTTATAATGCATGGACATGTGACATGGACATCCTATCACACATGCCGTTGCTTCTCTGGCTAAAAGTCCACTTAGCTGTGTGTGTGTCTGGGATTGGCTGACATGCCGGCCCGCCCCACTACACACGCGCGCTTAGGGAAGGAAGACAAGGAAAAAAAAAAAATGGCGATCGCCATTATCCAAACAGCAGTGATCTGAATGCGCTGTTCCCGCACACTATACGCTGAAATTTCATAAGAGTCACAGAGTGACTTACACTATTACAGCGGAAAGCCAGCTAGTAATTAGCTTGTCTTTTTGCTGCTAGAACCGTTCTCGAACGTATCTAGAACTATCGAGCTTTAGCAAAAAGCTCGAGTTCTAGTTCGATCCAGAACAGCCCCCAAAATCACTCGAGCCGCGAACTGGAGAACCTCGAACCGCGAACCACGCTCAACTCTGGTTATGAGTTCTTTCTCTTTGTTCTTGATCTACCTTTCTGTGTTATGCCTCATTCAGGCATTAGTGATTTTTTTATTGTACTAAAAAAATGACCATCTGATCTTTATCAGTCTTTTAGATACAAAATTTCATAAAAGTTTGGTTATTGTGTTAGTTTTTACCATCAGAGTCTCATCAATATTTCTTGTATGCAAAAAAACTGATGGAGGGGGTTGAGCCGTACATGGCTGGATGAGTAAGCAGCTTACCTGAGTTCCTCACTGTAATCCCCTATAACACCAGCATTTTTGCACAAAGATGGGCATATCCAACACTAAAAAGTCTGGGACCTGCGTCTTCACCCAGCCCTCTACCTCACAGGGCGATATCGGATCATTCCTCACAAATTCCCATGGCCCCAGCCACTCACCGCAGAAGAAGATGGAGAAGGAGCCGCTGACCGCCAACTCTACTGCCGGTGACGAAGGTGCAGAGAATTCACTGGACCCTGGTGCCAGTGATAGGAACCCAGGGAGCACAGAAGGACCTGACATCATAGGTGCACTAGTAGCTGTGGGAGGATTCCAGGAGGCTGCGGCACCATTTCAAAATGGCCGCCATGTGTTTCTCCGGAAAAGGCCCTGCAGCAGCCGCTGAAACACATAGACCCTTCAACCACAGTCCCTCCAGCCATGCTGAACCCTGCGACCTTGGTGGGGCCCTGGTTGCCCTCCACATAGCTGCAGACCGACATACTTGAAGCCACCCCTGTGGCTGTTCAGAGCATGGCCCACATGCAGGTGAGCCTCAGCACCAAGCCATTGTGGCCTCTTCAGATGCTGGCGGACCTGTCAGCCCTCTCGACTGAAGGATGACCGACTCCACCGGACCCTCTTACCACTGACCCAGGTAGGGGGGAAGCTTCCCCTGACGACAGCCATACAAGGCCCGACACCTGCTGCCATCACCAAAAGTCACACCAAGGGAGCCTGAGAATGGAGATGAGGGACCCACCTCAGGTCATAGCAACAGCCCCTTGCGATCGCTGGGGCACCCCACCACCCATGACACCTCACTTGCAACACCACAGGGCATGAAAATCTATGGGACTGAGGGGGATTCACTCCCCATCAGAGACCCATGAGCAGTCTTGGGGATCCCCCAGAAAGAACTCTCCCCTCCACCCCCGTCCCAGTGGTCCACAGGATCCTCCTGGCTGGACAGCCTTATGGGCCTAGAGAGGAACTCGATAGGGGACCTGCAACTATCACTGTGCGTGGGGTTTTCAGCATGCAGAGCCTCTCTGCTACAGATTACCACCATGTTACCCCTGGGAAGTAGTGCAATCAATCCTCAGGGTCCTCAAATATTCTAAGGTTCAGCCCTACATGACTCCTACCGACCACACTCTCCAACATCCTTCTCTGTTTTCTCCATTGTTGAGGATCGCCCACCATCTCTGGCGGATCTACAGACCCTCTTCCTGGCAAAGCCTACTAAGAATGACATCACAGCCCTGGCCAACCAGGTGGTAGTGGAATGTAAGCAGGAATTTGCCCAGTTCCAGGAAGACCTCTCCTCCCTTACCCATAGGGTAGATGACCTCTCTATTCAGCAGGCAACAACGACGGTCACCACTCAATCTATCCAGGACACTGTACGAGATCAGTCCAAACAGTTATTTTTCTCTCCAACAACATGTCGATGACTTGGAAAACAGAAACCGTAGGAACAATCTGCTTATCAGAGGCATGCCTGAGTAAATTGCCAAAACTGACATTCCCTTGGTCCTCATCTCAATCTTTAATAACCTGCTGAAATGGCTACCTGGGGCATCCCTTGAGCTTATCAGAGACCACAGGGCTCTATGTCCTGTGGATCTGGTCGACCCCTGCCCCAGGGATATCGGGTGCAGGATGCACTTCTTCGCCATAAAAGAGGCGATTCTTCAGGCAGTCCAGAGGAGACAGTCCCTATCATAATGGTAATCCCATTCTTATCATGCTGAACCTCTCAAGACACACTCTGTCCCAGCGTGCTACTCTTAAGCCCCTGCTGGACATTCTCAAAGACAGAGATATCCCCTTTCAATGGGGTTTCTCCTCTCGGTATAAAAGGACTCATATTATTGGGTCCTGCAATCCCCAGAAGAGCTCCCATCATTCCTATCAGGACTAGGCCTGACAGCACTGTCCATCCCTCAATGGACCAATACCGTACTACAACCCTGGGCTCCGAGAGGATATACCAACTCTTCCCAAGTGTCTTCCTCTCCTGGCCCTACTCTGGGACTCCCTCAGAGAAAGGAAAGTAGAAATAGGTCTGGACACTCATGGCTATTGGCCACGACAACGCGAAAGCCCTTGTTGACCAAGTCGGCTGACTTTCTCATGTTGTTTTATTGTTTATTTACTGCCCATATTGTTATTGTTCTTGATGTTACTGCCGATGTTTTTGGCTATTCTTAATGTACACATTGTATTCAGGAGATACCCTGACATCTTTCTCCCCAAGTAGGTCGAGATCCCCTGTGCTGCCTAGATATTGCGGACATGCTGCCTAGGAATGATTGTTCTGGAATAGAGTTTTGTGCAGGGCATCTATCCCTGCTGTTCCTTCTTTTCCTCTTTTTCTGTTCCCCTCTGTTTTTGACCATGGTGGCTGGGCTGGACAAGTCCAAACCTATATCTCATGTATTATTCATTCCTTGTTTATTTTATAGATGGCGGACATGACTATCGCCACCTTTAATGCCAAGAGTCTCAATGTACCAGAGAAACTGGCGCAAATTCTTTACCATCTTCATAAACACAAGGTAAAACTGGTGTGTTTCCATGAAACCCATTTTAAATTAGAGCATGTGTGGCACCCCTGACCTGGTCAGGCACCACTGAGTACTGCACCCATGCTGGAGGCAGTACAATAGGTAATCCAGAAAGCTGACCGAGGTGTGATTACACAGGCGCATAGTAATCAGGTCTCACACATGGACCTTTGGGTGGACCCCTGGGGAATCCAGGAGGGGGCGTGGCCTCCATCTCGACTCAAGGGGTGTGGTAGAGAGCCTGGTTGCTAAGTTGCGTAGGCAGGCACTGTGGGAGGAAGTAGTGAGCCAGTTAGTGAGTGCAGCTCAGGGAGAGCAGACGCATGCAGCAGACCCTGGAGTCTGGCACAATCTGACAGCGCACGTGCAGTGGCTACCGACGGGGGAGAATGGTCACCTGGGAGCGCCACCCGAAAACCACCCTAGGCTGGAGGCAAGCGGTGGTTTAGTAAGGGGACTGCCAGGGAGGTACCAGGCCCGTAAGGGTAACAGGTCCCAGTGCAGAGATTCATTAAATTTTCTCCTGCCAAACCTGCCGGAGGGGGCACTTCAGACCCCCACCACAACACCACAGAGTCCACAGCCACGTAGCAACGAGAGGGCCCATAGCTCAAAAGAGGCAAGCAGCCGGAGTGACCTGGTCCAGGCTACAAGCAAACGGGACGAAAAGAGGGGAGAACGGGCAGCAGCAACTTCGCTGGGTGACCCCCGTAGGGCCTTCAAGTTGGGGTCACCACAAAATCATCAGGGCTAGAAAAGGCGGGTCAGTAGTCACCCTCAAAAGTCAGCCTGACAGAGTGCCTGGTTTCCTCTGGTTAATCTCAGCTACGCCCGGGTACTCACCTTGCCATCTACTGCGAGTAAAAACCCTGAAAGACTGTCTGGACTGTGCCTGAGTCATTCTGTGACCTGTGGTTCCACACACCTACACAGGGCCCTGGGGCCCGCCTCACTCTTGGGAGGCCATTACATCTAGCTGCATCCAGCATCTGCCCCAGGCATCCCTAACCTGCAGCGGCGGTCCACAATACCGAGAGTGGCGTCACAAAAATCCTAAAGAAGCAACCTACCTGTGACCAGACCATCCGTCCTGTGGAGTCCCGGAAGGTAATGCACCGACACAACACCTGTGGGGCTCCACACATGCTCCCAAGTTAAAGAACAAATACTACACGGCCTTGTGATTTTCTGATAACCCAGAATCCCGCTCTAAACGAGTGGCGATCGTGATTTATAAGTCCCACCCCCACCAGATACTAAACTGCATGACAGATAGCAAGAGCAGGATTATTATCCTCTCCCTAACTATCGGGGATCAAAACCTTACAATTATTAATAAATATGCCCCAAACCAAAGCCAGGATAATTTTATTTCTAATCTTGTCAACACTGCGATGCCCCTGATCCGTGGTACAGCAGTTATCTGTGATGACTTTAACGTCACCCTTGATCCAACGCTGGATAACTCTAAAGGGAAATTTATGACCCCATATGCTTCCATCAAACACATTAATAAAGCACTAATACATCTACAAATATTTGACACATGGAGACTGAAACACCCGTCCAATAGAGACTATAGCTTCTATTCTCACTTCCAGAACTCATATAGTCATATAGATTATATCCTCATACAACAATTACACTCTATTGGCTCATGTGCACTAGGATGGGCAACATAATAAGGTCAGACAGCGCACCAGTCTTTTGTGCTATCACGATCCCCTCCCTCCCAAATCCTACGGGAATGTGGCAGCTTAACGAATAACTGCTTTTGGATGACCTCTGTATCTCTGACATACATACCTCCATTACCCATTTTATGGAAGATCACTCAGCAGATGACTGCGCATCTCTATTTATAATTGTTTTTAGTAGTTTTTTTGGTGGGTGGGGGGTTAGAATATACCCACCTTAAGCAAAAATGTTCCACAACTCAAAAATGTTGGGTTACTAATAGAAATGAGCGAACCGGTCGTGGTTCGACTCGAGTTCGGTTCGTCGAACGGAGGTCTCGTTCGAGTTCAGTTCGTCGAACGGTCGATGAACCGAACTCGAACCGCATAGGAAACAATGGCAGGCAATCACAAAAACATAAAAACACCTAGAAAACACCCTCAAAGGTGTCCAAAAGGTGACAAACAACTCACAACACAACATAAACACATGGGAAAGTGACAAGGACATATACTCATGCGAAAACAAAAGAGCTGGACAAGGAAAAAGAGGAGGAGACACAGATATAGGCATGGCACGCCCTTCTAAAATCATGTAACACACCGCAAGGTGACTCCAAGCGGAGTCTCCCTATTTTCCAAAAATTGGGCCACACACACCCACCCCTTCAGTGGCAGCACTTGTGCCCCAGTTGTACACTTCACAGCAAGATTTGCATCAAGCACATTCAAAAATACGCCATACTTAACCGTCCCCAGGATGACCCCGGGGTAGGTAGCAAAGTCTTTGCTGAACCATGACTTGTTCATCTTGGCTCCTTTTTAAAAACACGGCAAGCAAGGGTTACTCCAAGCGGAGTCTCCCTTTTTTTCCAAAAATTGGGCCCCACACACACCCACCCCTTCAGTGGCAGCAGTTGTGCCCCAGTTGTACACTTCATGTTATGGGGGGACCAGCAGATTAGGACCAGGGGGTATATATCCTAATCGCCAGTCGGGGCCCACCGTGCTCCAGATGGCAATGGAGCTGCTGGTACCCTGTGGGTTAGGCGGAGACTATAGAGCTGGACGGCTCTGAGATAACCCAGGGACACGGTCACGTGTGTAGGGACACGTCAGACCGGACGACAACCCAGTTAACGTTTCGGTGGAGCGGACACTACTCTGACCACGTGTGTAGGGAAAACGTCAGGCCGGATGGTGACCAGTTAGCGTTGACCGAGAAGACTGCTGCGACAGCGCCCTGTGGGCCACATGTGTAAGACACGTCAGGCCGAGCGGTCCTCCGATTAGCATTTCTGGCCACCACTCGACTGGCCACGTGTGTAAAGGACACGTCAGACCAGGTAGTCACACCAGTAGCATTTGACTGGGAAGCCAAGGAAGATAATAGGGTTCGCACACCCAATCCAGGAACAACCTGTTAACTTCACAGGGGTTCTGGGGTGCGCTGTCCGTGCGCGTAGAGGGCACAACCGGACAGGTGGCGCAGCAGGTACACTGTCCGTGTGCGTAGAGGGCACTCTCGGACAGGTGACGCAACAGGTATTCTGTCCGTGTGCGTAGGAGGCACAACTGAACAGGTGACGCAGCAGCCGCAGCCCAGTTAACGCCACTGGACTGCTCTAGCACAACAGGAACATTAGCAAGGAAACACGGCACCTGACCCTCATGTGCTGAGCCACGAATCTTGGCGTGACAGGCACCGTTCGCCTAGCCCTACCTATCGCTTCCAACAAGGCTTATGCCACCAAGAACTCTAAATGAAGACTGCGCACCTCCATGTTGTCTCCAGCCCCTTTTATAACCTGGGTCCGCCCCAAACCCAGGGTGGAACCACCAAGGTCCAATAGCAGAATGCCATGTCATCAGTGACGTCACATGCGACCTATCCGGAACCGCCACGTCATTGATGACCTCATGGCAGCCACGCCCCAAACACTTCACCAGTCATCGTCTGACGACCAATGGTGAGGTGCCAGATCATAGGAGCGGGCATCTGCGAGCCAGTCCGGAGTTGCCACGTCATCAGGACATCTGACACCCTCTGCCCTATCAGGGCCTGCCACCTCACGGACATGCTCAGTGAGGTCCTTAACGGACCTAGCCTCTGATGCACTAAGTGCCTGAGCATGCTCAGTAGCCTGAGCAACAGACTCAAAAAGCAGACTATCAGTTTGAGCATGCTCAGTAGGCACATCCCAGAACTTAGACACAACCCGAAGTCCAAGTACCTGTGCAAAGAGGCTGTTAGGATTAATTGTGGGAGCATGCTCAGTAGCCTGAACTGAGGACTTAGTCTCAGAAATGACACAATCAGTCTGAGCATGCTCAGTAGGCAAAACACCAGACTTGGATTCTGGCTGGGGTAAATCGGCGCACGCATGCGCACTAGCCGCCTCTCCACACTTAGACGTGGTGGAAGGAGCAGCCAATTGGACGACCCGAGGCACGGCCAAGAACGTCAGCCGGCGCCTGGGTGCAACAGGAACCGCAGCAGGCTGCTTGCGGCTATGGCGGCGCCGGTTCGTAACACTTCACAGCTAGATTTGCATCAAGCACATTCAAAAATACGCCATTCTTAACCGTCCCCAGGATGACACCGGGGTAGGTAGCAAAGTCTTTGCTGAACCATGACTTGTTCATCTTGGCTCCTTTTAAAAAACACGGCAAGCAAGGGTTACTCCAAGCGGAGTCTCCCTTTTTTCCAAAAATTGGGCCCCACAGACACCCACCCCTTCAGTGGCAGCACTTGTGCCCCAGTTGTATACTTCACAGCTAGATTTGCATCAAGCACATTCAAAAATACGCCATCCTTAACCGTCCCCAGGATGACACCGGGGGAAGGTAGCTAAGTCTTTCCTGATCCCAGCTCTGTTCATCTTGGCTCCTTTTTAAAAACACTGTAAGCAAGGGTTACTCCAAGCGGAGTCTCCCTTTTTTCCAAAAATTGGGCTAAACACACACCCACCCCTTCAGTGGCAGCAGTTGTGCCCCAGTAGTACACTTCACAGCTAGCTTTGCATCAAGCACATTCAAAAATACGCCATTCTTAACCGTCCCCAGGATGACACCGGGGTAGGTAGCAAAGTCTTTGCTGAACCATGACTTGTTCATCTTGGCTCCTTTTAAAAAACACGGCAAGCAAGGGTTACTCCAAGCGGAGTCTCCCTTTTTTCCAAAAATTGGGCCCCACACACACCCACCCCTTCAGTGGCAGCAGTTGTGCCCCAGTTGTACACTTCACAGCTAGATTTGCATCAAGCACATTCAAAAATACGCCATTCTTAACCGTCCCCAGGATAACACCGGGGTAGGTAGCAAAGTCTTTGCTGAACCATGACTTGTTCATCTTGGCTCCTTTTAAAAAACACGGCAAGCAAGGGTTACTCCAAGCGGAGTCTCCCTTTTTTCCAAAAATTGGGCCCCACACACACCCACCCCTTCAGTGGCAGCAGTTGTGCCCCAGTTGTACACTTCACAGCTAGATTTGCATCAAGCACATTCAAAAATATGCCATTCTTAACCGTCCCCAGGATGACACCGGGGTAGGTAGCAAAGTCTTTCCTGATCCCAGCTCTGTTCATCTTGGCTCCTTTTTAAAAACACTGTAAGCAAGGGTTACTCCAAACGGAGTCTCCCTTTTTTCCAAAAATTGGGCCCCACACCCACCCCTTCAGTGGCAGCAGTTGTGCCCCAGTTGTACACTTCACAGCTAGATTTGCATCAAGCACATTCAAAAATACGCCATTCTTAACCGTCCCCAGAATGACACCGGGGTAGGTAGCAAAGTCTTTGCTGAACCATGACTTGTTCATCTTGGCTCCTTTTAAAAAACACGGGAAGCAAGGGTTACTCCAAGCGGAGTCTCCCTTTTTTCCAAAAATTGGGCCCCACACACACCCACCCCTTCAGTGGCAGCAGTTGTGCCCCAGTTGTACACTTCACAGCTAAATTTGCATCAAGCACATTCAAAAATACGCCATTCTTAACCCTCCCCAGGATGACACCGGGGTAGGTAGCAAAGTCTTTCCTGATCCCAGCTCTGTTCATCTTGGCTCCTTTTTAAAAACACTGTAAGCAAGGGTTACTCCAAGCGGAGTCTCCCTTTTTTCCAAAAATTGGGCCCCACACACACCCACCCTTCAGTGGCAGCAGTTGTGCCCCAGTTGTACACTTCACAGCTAGATTTGCATCAAGCACATTCAAAAATACGCCATTCTTAACCGTCCCCAGGATGACACCGGGGTAGGTAGCAAAGTCTTTCCTGATCCCAGCTCTGTTCATCTTGGCTCCTTTTTAAAAACACTGTAAGCAAGGGTTATATCCAAGCGGAGTCTCCCTTTTTTCCAAAAATTGGGCCCCACACACACCCACCCCTTCAGTGGCAGCAGTTGTGCCCCAGTTGTACACTTCACAGCTAGATTTGCATCAAGCACATTCAAAAATACGCCATTCTTAACCGTCCCCAGGATGACACCGGGGTAGGTAGCAAAGTCTTTCCTGATCCCAGCTCTGTGCATCTTGGCTCCTTTTTTAAAAACACTGTAAGCAAGGGTTATATCCAAGCGGAGTCTCCCTTTTTTCCAAAAATTGGGCCCCACACACACCCCTTCAGTGGCAGCAGTTGTGCCCCAGTTGTACACTTCACAGCTAGATTTGCATCAAGCACATTCAAAAATACGCCATTCTTAACCGTCCCCAGAATGACACCGGGGTAGGTAGCAAAGTCTTTGCTGAACCATGACTTGTTCATCTTGGCTCCTTTTAAAAAACACGGGAAGCAAGGGTTACTCCAAGCGGAGTCTCCCTTTTTTCCAAAAATTGGGCCCCACACACACCCACCCCTTCAGTGGCAGCAGTTGTGCCCCAGTTGTACACTTCACAGCTAAATTTGCATCAAGCACATTCAAAAATACGCCATTCTTAACCCTCCCCAGGATGACACCGGGGTAGGTAGCAAAGTCTTTCCTGATCCCAGCTCTGTTCATCTTGGCTCCTTTTTAAAAACACTGTAAGCAAGGGTTACTCCAAGCGGAGTCTCCCTTTTTTCCAAAAATTGGGCCCCACACACACCCACCCTTCAGTGGCAGCAGTTGTGCCCCAGTTGTACACTTCACAGCTAGATTTGCATCAAGCACATTCAAAAATATGCCATTCTTAACCGTCCCCAGGATGACACCGGGGTAGGTAGCAAAGTCTTTCCTGATCCCAGCTCTGTTCATCTTGGCTCCTTTTTAAAAACACTGTAAGCAAGGGTTATATCCAAGCGGAGTCTCCCTTTTTTCCAAAAATTGGGCCCCACACACACCCACCCCTTCAGTGGCAGCAGTTGTGCCCCAGTTGTACACTTCACAGCTAGATTTGCATCAAGCACATTCAAAAATACGCCATTCTTAACCGTCCCCAGGATGACACCGGGGTAGGTAGCAAAGTCTTTCCTGATCCCAGCTCTGTGCATCTTGGCTCCTTTTTTAAAAACACTGTAAGCAAGGGTTATATCCAAGCGGAGTCTCCCTTTTTTCCAAAAATTGGGCCCCACACACACCCACCCCTTCAGTGGCAGCAGTTGTGCCCCAGTTGTACACTTCACAGCTAGATTTGCATCAAGCACATTCAAAAATACGCCATTCTTAACCGTCCCCAGGATGACACCGGGGTAGGTAGCAAAGTCTTTGCTGAACCATAACTTGTTCATCTTGGCTCCTTTTAAAAAACACGGCAAGCAAGGGTTACTCCAAGCGGAGTCTCCCTTTTTTTCCAAAAATTGGGCCCCACACACACCCATCCCTTCAGTGGCAGCACTTGTGCCCCAGTTGTATACTTCACAGGTAGATTTGCATCAAGCACATTCAAAAATACGCCATCCTTAACCGTCCCCAGAATGACACCGGGGTAGGTAGCCAAGTCTTTCCTGATCCCAGCTCTGTTCATCTTGGCTCCTTTTTAAAAACACTGTAAGCAAGGGTTACTCCAAGCGGAGTCTCCCTTTTTTCCAAAAATTAGGCCCCACACACACCCACCCTTTCAGTGGCAGCAGTTGTGCCCCAGTTGTACACTTCACAGCTAGATTTGCATCAAGCACATTCAAAAATACGCCATTCTTAACCGTCCCCAGCATGACAACGGGGTAGGTAGCAAAGTCTTTGCTGAACCTTGACTTGTTCATCTTGGCTCCTTTTAAAAAACACGGCAAGCAAGGGTTACTCCATGTGGAGTCTCCCTTTTTTCCAAAAATTGGGCCACACAGACACCCCATCAGTGGCAGCACTTGTGCCCTTGTTACAAACAGGATGTTTTGATTTGCATCAAGCACATTCCAGATCCACAAGCTTTTACTCTCCCCAGGGTGACACAGGGGTAGTAAACTCCTGGTGGATCCATGACTTGTTCATTTTGATGAACGCTAGTCTGTCCACATTGTCACTGGACAGACTCGTGCGCTTATCTGTCAGCACACACCCAGCAGCACTGAACACACGTTCAGAGACAACGCTGGCAGCTGGACATGACAAAATCTCCAAGGCGTAAGTTGAGAACTCTGGCCATTTTTCAAGATTTGAAGCCCAAAATGAGCAAGGCTCCATTTGCAAAGTCATGGCATCGATGTTCATTTGGAGATACTCCTGTATCATCCTCTCCAGCCGTTGACTATGTGTCAGACTTGTTGTCTCTGGTGGCCTTGCAAAGGGCGGTCTAAAAAAATTATGAAAAGATTCCATAAAATTGCTGTTACTTGCACCAGATACGGTGCTACTGGTTCAGGTAGACTGTTGAAGATGACGAGACCGTCCCATGTTTGTCAATTTACAACTGGGAGATTCACTCCCTGCACCTGCACGGTTGTTTGGTGGAAAAGCCGAGCTAAGATCGAGTAACAGCTTCTTCTGATAGTCCTGCATACGTGCGTCCCTTTCTATGGCTGGAATTATGTCACAAAATTTGGACTTGTACCGGGGATCTAATAGTGTGGCAAGCCAGTAGTCATCATCACTTCTAATTTTGACAATACGAGGGTCATGTTGGAGGTAGTGCAGCAAGAAGGCGCTCATGTGTCTTGCGCAGCCATGTGGACCAAGTCCACGCTGTGTTTGTGGCATAGAGGTGCTAACCGTTCTTTCTTCCTCTGACATCTCCCCCCAACCTCTTTCAACAGAAATTTGACCAAGGTCTCCCTCATCCGCTGAGTCTTCGATGTCCATGGACAGTTCGTCCTCCATTTCTTCATGTTCTCCTGCACCTTCCTCAACATTTCGCCTGCTACCATGCGCCCTTGTTGATCCCTGTCCCCTATGGTCCCATGCCTGCCGCGTTGGTGATGATGAACATCTGGACCTTGGTGACGTTGTTATGTCTTGCGCATATGAATCCTCCTGTAGTTCCTCCCCTTCCTGTTGTCTCACCCCCTGACTCCGAATAGTGTTTAGCGTGTGCTCCAGCATGTAACTGACTGGAATTGTCATGCTGATAATGGTATTGTAAGCGCTAAACATATTCGTCGCCATGTCGAAACTGTGCAGAAGGGTGCATAGGTCCTTGATCTGAGACCACTCCATCAGGGTGATCTGCCCCACCTTTGCATCTCGTTGGCCCAGGCTATACGTCATGACGTATTGCACCAGGGCTCGGTGGTGCTGCCAAATTCGCTGTAACATTTGGAGAGTCGAATTCCAGCGTGTAGCCACATCGCATTTCAGGCGATGAACCGGTAGACCAAAAGACTTCTGGAGCGATGCAAGTCGCTCAGCTGCGGTGGTTGAACGGCGTAAGTGAGCAGACAGTTTTCATGCCCTGGTCAGAAGGCCATCTAGGCCGGGATAGTGTGTTAAAAATTGCTGGACAACAAGGTTCAACACCTGAGCCATACAAGGCACGTGTGTCACCTTGCCCAGGCAAAGGGCCGCACCCAGGTTTGCAGCATTGTCGCACACGGCCTTACCAGGCTGCAGGTTGAGTGGAGACAACCATTTATTAAACTCAGACCGCAGAGCTGACCACAACTCCTCAGCTGTGTGACTCCTATTCCCAAGACATGTCAAGCTAAAGACCGCCTGATGACGTTGCACTTTGATGCCAGCATAGTAATGAGGGGTGCGTGATTCCTTCTGCGCAGTGAGAACGCTGGTGGCCTGACCACGCAGGCTTGGGGCGGAGGTGGAGGACCCAGATGAGGTGGAGGAAGCAGAAGCAGTGGCGGAACTTGGACAGACAGAGGATTGACACACAAGTCGTGGGGATGGCAAGACTTGTGCAGCAGACCGTTCACCATCTATCACCATAGTTACCCAGTGCCCAGTCAGCGACATGTAACATCCCTGTCCATGCTTACTGGTCCAAGTATCGGTGGTGAAATGCACCCGTTGACACACAGAGTTTCTCAAGTAAGCGGTGATGTTGTGTGCGACATGCTGGTGTAGCGCGGGCACACCTTTCTTAGAGAAGTAGTGGCGACTGGGCATCTGGTACTGGGGCACAGCGACAGACATAAGGTCTCTAAAATCCTGTGTGTTCACCAGGTGGAAAGGCAGCATTTTGGTAGCCAAGAGCTTACAGAGGGATAAAGTCAACCTCTTAGCTTTGTCATGGGTCGCAGGAAATGGCCTTTTATTTGTCCACATCTGAGGGACAGAGATCTGGCTTCTGTATGTAGACGGTGTTGAGTAGGGTGTCCCTGGAAAAATGCAGCTTTGTGAGGAAAGTGCAGGCATAGACATGATGTCGCTTTCATCCAACGTTGGTGCTATCGATGTCTGAGAGAGCTGTACACACGTACGTGTTTCCCCTTCCAAACCAACTGACGACCTACCAAGCAAACTGCCTGTTGCAGTTACAGTGGTGGAAGTTGTGTGTGGAAAACCAGGTGTGACAGCTGTCCCCACAGTCCTAGAAGATGAAGAGCGCGCGGATGCACTAGAAGGGGCAGACGGTGGATGGTTCGCTCCGCTAGGCCGCATTGCAGCACGGTGAGCTTCCCACCGGGACATATGATATTTATTCATGTGACGATTCATGGAAGAAGTTGTCAAACTGCTGAGGTTTTGCCCTCTACTAACAAAATCATGACAAATTTTACAGATCACATAATTTGGGCGATCTTTTGCTATGTCAAAAAAGGACCAGGCTAGGCAAGGCTTAGAGGGCATGCGACCTGCTGATCCACCCCGACTAGTGCTCAGAGGCACAGTGGTGGCTGAAGATGCAGTTGTAGACGTGCTACCAGTACTCCGACTCTGTCCAGGAAGGCGCAAGGTAACTTCGTCTGACTGTGGGTTGACAGTAGGTGGGATCTAGAACTTCCTCATCAATTGTTGTGTTTGCACTCCCCTCACCCTCAGACCGAGCCTCTTCTTGCCCTGACTGAATATTTAAGTTGTCATCACAATCTGGTATCTGCGTCTCATCGTCATCAGTATGTTCCTCATTGTCTATAACAACAGGTGTTGCAGTTTGTGAAAAAGGGTCAACATTATGCTCAGAAACTTGGTCCTCATGGCCTGAATCAGAGTCACAAAGGTTCTGGGCATCACTGCAGACCATTTCCTGGTCTGTACTCACTGTAGCTTGGGAGCAGACCTCTGATTCCCAGGCTATCGTGTGACTGAACAGCCCTGCAGACTCAGCCATCTCAGTTCCACCATACTGTGCAGGGCGGATGGAGACTTCAGAGCTGGGAGAAAGCAAGTTTGATTGGGATGACAACTCAGAGGACTGGTGTTTTTTGGATGCGGTAGTTGAGGTGGCGGAGAGGGCACTTGTTGGACCACTTGAGATCCATTCAAGCATTTTCCTTTTTTGGCCATAATCTACCTTTGTTCCAGTTGTTCATGTCCGTAAAAAAGGGAGCACATCGGATTGTCCACGGTAAGTAGTAGACATCTTACTTCTGCTGGAAGATGGTCTATCTTCAGCAGATGTTAATGGAGCTTTGCCACCTTCCCCACGGACAAACCCTTTTTTTCCTTTTCCAACACGCCTCTTCCCCTTTCCACCAGCATCTGTCATTTTGCCACTCATTTTGATTGCGACAAGATTGTGCACTTAAAATGTGGTAGTAAAAATTGAGAGGTGGTGTAGATTTCAGCGGTGGTCTAGCTTTATTAACAGCAGAATAAACAAAAATAATTATCCCTGACAATGCAACTACGGCCCTTAAACTGGCAGCATAGTTTGCTAGTATAATGGCTTAGTAACAATGAGTTTGAGTGTGCAATGCAGGTAGACATGCTGCAAATATCTTTGCACTAGTGGGACAATACAGAAGTCCAACAGCCACTTTTATGATGCCACTAAGTTCACTCAGTGTTTGCTAGTATAATGGCTTAGTAACAATGAGTTTGAGTGTGCAATACAGGTAGACGTGCTGCAAATATTTTTGCACTAGTGTGACAATACAGAAGTCCAACAGCCCCTTTTATGATGCCACTAAGTTCACTCAGTGTTTGCTAGTATAATGGCTTAGTAACAATGAGTTTGAGTGTGCAATGCAGGCAGACGTGCTGCAAATAACTTTGCCCTAGTGGGACAATACAGAAGTCCAACAGCCACATTTAGGATGCCACTAAGTTCACTCAGTGTTTGCTAGTATAATGGCTTAGTAACAATGAGTTTGAGTGTGCAATGCAGGCAGACGTGCTGCAAATATCTTTGCACTAGTGGGACAATACAGAAGTCCAACAGCCACTTTTATGATGCCACTAAGTTCACTCAGTGTTTGCTAGTATAATGGCTTAGTAACAATGAGTTTGAGTGTGCAATGCAGGTAGACGTGCTGCAAATATCTTTGCACTAGTGGGACAATACAGAAGTCCAACAGCCACGTTTAGGATGCCACTAAGTTCACTCAGTGTTTGCTAGTATAATGGCTTAGTAACAATGAGTTTGAGTGTGCAAAGGGCAGGAGGGTACAGTGGCAGGGTTGTGGGTCTCTGGGTAGAGGAAAGGAAGCCTGCCTTTCTATCCCTCCTAATGGGGAAATGCAGCGAGGAAATCCCTGGCCTTAGCTACACATACGCTGTCATGTTATGTAGCTGTTAAACTCTGTTTTCACGGATCTGTCACCTATGGCTCTGACCCTGCCGGTATTAGCCCTTAAAAGGACTGATAGAAAGTGCTATCCCTATTCTGTACAGCGCTGTGTATAGAGCGTACACAGCAGTATCGGAGATAGGCGCTGCGCCAGCGGTGACTGACACCAAGGACGCAGAAGAAATAATGGCGTCCGGACGGGCAGATACTCGTTTTTATAATGCAGGGACATGTGACATGGACATCCTATCACACATGCCGTTGCTTCTCTGGCTAAAAGTACACTTAGCTGTGTGTGTGTCTGGGATTGGCTGATATGCTGGCCCGCCCCACTACACGTGCATGCTTAGGGAAGGAAGACAAGGAGAAAAAAAAAAAAATTGGCGAACGCCATTATCCATACAGCAGTTATCTGAATGCGCTGTTCCCACACACTATACACTGAAATTTCATAATAGTGTGAGTCACAGAGTGACTCACACTATTACAGCGGAAAGCCAGCTAGGAATTAGCTTGTCTTTTTGCTGCTAGAACCGTTCTCGAACGTATCTAGAACTATCGAGCATTAGCAAAAAGCTTGAGTTCTAGTTCTATCTAGAACAGCCCCCAAAATCACTCGAGCCGCGAACTGGAGAACCTCGAACCGCGAACCGCGCTCAACTCTAGTTACTAAGTGTATCTACACTTAATAAAGCTAGGTAGCTTTAGTCACAAAATCCAGCATCTGGAACAGGCCACTATAATAAGGTGCTGCGTAATATTGGGCAATTGTAATAAGGGAGTGAGCAAAAAATATAAAATTTTTTGCTTTCTTGCAAATTGTTCATGTTTCTGGAATGTATAGATTTTTCTATTTTCTTTAAAAAATGATAACAATAATAAAAAATAAAAGTCAAAAAAAAGCAAAAAAAATATAGCTTTTGGCTTGTCAGTGTCACAAGTCAAAAAGCACATTTTCTCTGACATACAAATCTTGGTTTCAGTATTTCTCTTCAGCAGCAAAATGAGTAGACAGGGATATCTTACTGTCCTCCTTATTTGTAGTGTGGAAAGAATAAAACAAAATTATTAAGGTGCTGTACTGAAGTATGTCATAGAGGAATCAATTCAGTTGCATTGATCCTGCAGGATCCTGCACCACAATTTCACTTGAATCTCTCTATGAGGACTTGTTCACATGAGTGTATAAACAGGGCAAGTGCAATTTAATAAAAAAAGGGATTGTACTCTGACCAATGTTATTCAATGAGGTTTGCAGCCCACCGCTGCTGCTTTACCTGTTCTGGTTATGAAAAAAGGAGATCCTATCTATCAGGCATTTATCTATCTAGCATTTTTCTAGCTTTGCACGTTTTACACAAAAAAACCCCATTCATTTCAGTATCATGTGGATTTTTCCGATATACTGCATGTCACACGGATGTCACACACGGATGGCACACAGATAGAACATGGATGACACACGGATGACCCAAATATATTAAAAAGATTGACCTGCACATTCAACAGGTGTAAACAGGTGCCAGCTGAAAACACATTATAACTACAAAAATACATACAGCTGCACTCTAAAATGCTAACATTGTATAAGGGAACTCGTATTGCATTACTGCTATAGAAATATGTGAAAAAAAAGAGTTATTCAGCTTATGTATTGGCCAATGCATGTGAGACCGGTCATCACGGCAAGATATATCTCTATATACCCTAACTTGAAATGCCTCTATCTGGGTTTTATGCAAATCAAAAAAGTCCGTGGTGCCTCTGTTAGGAGTCTAGACACAGAAACTAGCCAGATATCCCTCCGGGAAGGACCTAGCCAAGGAGAGCCACTCCTTGGCTAGGTCCTTCCCGGAGGGATATCTGGCTAGTTTCTGTGTCGAGGTTCCTAACTAGAGTTGAGCGCGGTTCGCTGTTCTCCAGTTCGCGGTTCCAGTGATTTCGGGGGGTGTTCTAGATCGAGCTAGAACTCGAGCTTTTTGCTAAAGTTCGATAGTTCTAGTTACGTTCGAGAATGGTTCTAGCAGCAAAAAGCAGGGCTTTTTACAGCTACAGTGTGCAGGGAGCCATCACTGGCAGCTGGTAACCAAGATAATCATCGGGTATCCAAGCAAAGCGCTTTGGTTAGTACCCCGATATTTATCCTAGTTACGTGTGCAGGGAGCCGACACTTCCCCGCTCAGCTTGCTCCGCCCCCTCCTGCACGTGGCATGTACACACACTCACTCTCACCTGTCCCCAGCCATGCAGTCCATGACACTGAAATCCTCAGCGCCACATGGCCCCGCTAGGCTCCACCCACTTCGCACTCCGCCGCCAGCACACATGCCCCCGCTAGGCTCCGCCCACCTGGCACTCTGCACACATGGTAGTGCTAGGCTCCGCCCACCTGACACTCTGCACACATGGTCCCGCTAGGCTCCGCCCACCTGGCACTCTGCACATATGGCCCTGCTAGGCTCCACCCACCTGGCACTCAGCACACATTACCCCGCTAGGCTGCGCCCACCTGGCACCCTGCACACATGGTCCCACTAGGCTCCGCCTACCTGGCACTCTGCACACATGGTCCCGCTAGGCTCCGCCCACCTGGCACTCTGCACACATTACCCCGCTAGGCTTTGCCCATCTGGCACTCTGCACACATGGTCCCACTAGGCTCCGCCCACCTGGCACTCTGCACACATTACCCCGCTAGGCTTTGCCCATCTGGCACTCTGCACACATGGTCCCGCTAGGCTCCGCCCACCTGGCACTCTGCACATATGGCCCTGCTAGGCTCCACCCACCTGGCACTCAGCACACATTACCCCGCTAGGCTGCGCCCACCTGGCACCCTGCACACATGGTCCCACTAGGCTCCGCCTACCTGGCACTCTGCACACATGGTCCCGCTAGGCTCCGCCCACCTGGCACTCTGCACACATTACCCCGCTAGGCTTTGCCCATCTGGCACTCTGCACACATGGTCCCGCTAGGCTCCACCCACCTGGCACTCTGCACACATGGTCCAGCTAGGCTCTGCCCACCTGGCACTCTGCACACATTACCCCACTAGGCTCCGCCCACCTGGCACTCTGCACACATTACCCTGCTAGGCTCCGCCCACCTGACACTCTGCACACATGGTCCCGCTCGGCTTACCTGCGGTGATGAAGTTCCGCCCTCCCGACCTCAGCGCTGACACTGTCCTCCATGGCCGCCGCTTGTCACATCACCTTCTCTTGCTTCCGACTCGAGACTGTCTAACGGTGACGTCACGGGCCGCTTGTGATACTTGGCTGTGAAGGCGGCGGTCATTGAAGTCAGTGACAGGTCTGCTGTCAGCAGTGCAGGAGTTCAGCGCAGGTAATGTACCTCGCTCCTGACAGCAGCACTTGTCATGCCCTGCAGTGACCTGGGCTGACCTATTGATGTTAGCTCAGGTCACTGCACTGCTCTCCCAGCCAATGGGGAACATCCTGCTCTTCATTGACTGGGACAGTGTGGATCGTCATGGGAACCCTTTGGATTACAGCAGACCTGGATTTGTTTTTCTTTCTAATAAATTGGTTAAAGAGGGAATGTATTGGGGAGTGTTTTTTCAAATAAAAATGTGTTTGTCGTCTATTTTTTTTTATTACTGACTGGGTTGGTGATGTCGGGTATCTGATAGACACCTGACCTCACCAACCCCAGGGCTTGATGCCAGGTGACATTACACATCTGGTATTAACCCCATATATTACCCCGTTTGCCACCGCACCAGGGCACGGGATGAGCTGGGGCGAAGCACCAGGATTGGCGCATCTAATGGATGCGCCACTTCTGAGGCGGCTGCGGCCTGCTATTTTTAGGCTGGGGAGAGTCCAATAACCATGGACCTCCCTAGTCTGAGAATATCAGACCCCAGCTGTCTACTTTACCTTGGCTGGTGATCCAATTTTGGGGGGACCCCCACGCGTTATTTATTTAATTTAAAATAACAGCGTGGGGTGCCCTCAGTTTTGGATTACCAGCCAAGGTGAAGCTGACAGTTGTGGTATGCAGGCTGCAGCCGTCTGCTTTACCCTAGCTGGCTACAAAAATAGGGGGAACCCCACGTCATTTTTTTCATTTTTTTGGCTAAATACAAAGCTAAGCACTCCTTAGTGCCACATGAAAGGCACGAAAGGGTGCAAAATTACAAAATGCAGGAGAGTGGGACATTATGTGTTTTTCTGCCATTATAATGACAGAAAAGATTGATATGAAGTGTACAAGCACAAGAAAATCACCAGAGAGCTCTACGTTGTGAAAAGCAGTAGAAAATGGCGTTGGAGTGAACATGTGACCGCCTCATGTAGGATGAAGCTATGGATCCTGGGTAAATTTATGTATTTTCCCTCCTTCATTTTTTTTGCAGTACTCAAAAAAACGGAAGGCACATGGATGACAAACAGATGACATATGGACCGTCTACAGAACGGAAACGGATGCCACACAGATGCACCCGTGAAAAAAACGGACTGTTTTTTGCAGACCGCAAAAATGGATCGGTCGTGTTAATGTAGCCTTATTCTAATCTGCCGTTTATAAACAGCAGGCAGAAATAAGTGAATAGCGCCCCCCAGCGTCAGACAATCTCCGGGGTTTCAGGGGTAGCTGAGACCATGGAGATCATGATTGAGGACGTTTTTTCTGGTCCCCGCTCACGTGATCACAGGTATACACCGTATACCGATGATCACGTTATAGTAAATGACAGCATCGGTAAAAAATTATTTATCTCCTATCTGGCATGAACAAACATGATAAATCTCCTCCCCGATCCCCTCCGGTCCCCCGGTGTCGCCAAAGTGCCCCCACGACCCCCTCCCAGAAATCCAAGATGGGCGCGCGCACAGCAGCGCGTCGGCCGCATCCACCCTGCTCCTCTGATTTCTGTCGCATGTGCCATGACACATGCGACAGAAAACTCCTCCCCAGGCCCTGCCAGGTCACTCCCTATAACTCCACCGGTGTTCCCCAGTGTCCCAGGGTACCTGTGCAGCGTTGATCCCCCTTGGCCCTCTCCTTCACAATAGACGCTGCCGCATGCACAGAGTGCCTGTCAGCTCAGCTTCCTGTGTTCAGACACAGTGAGTGGTGGTTATGCATCTGTAAGCTAAATGGGCGGCATGGTGGCTCAGTGGTTAGCACTGCAGTCTTGCAGCGCTGAGGTCCTGGGTTCAAGTCCCACCAAGGACACCATCTGCAAGGAGTTTGAATGTTCTCCCTGTGTTTGTGTGGGTTTCCTCCCACACTCCAAAGACATACAGATAGGGAATTTAGATTGTGAGCCCCAATGGGGACAGTGTTTCCAATGTATGAAAAGCGCTATGGAATTATTAATGATATATAAATGAATAAATTATTATTATTACTGCAATGCCCTGCTCATGAGGTAAGGAACATAGTTGATCAGGAGAGCTATATACTACATTTTCAAGAATGGAGGGATTTGCTATTTCTGTTGCCCTGCAGAACGACTACCAAACATGAGAGTCCGTTATATGCCACAAGAAAACACATAAATAGCAAGCTCTGCTGTTTAGTTTTCATTCAGCTGGATAACTAGACTTAAAGGGGTATTCCATCTCCAAGATCCTATCCCCAATATATAGTAGGTGGAATATCAATAATATCAGCAAATACCAATATTTGGAAATGTAGAATAGTTCTCCTGATTAGGCATGCCCTTACCTCATGAGCAGGGTATTGCAGCTTTGGTAGCAACCATTGCGACATGAACTCTGCTGCTGTGGACCCGGGGAGAGTGAGTGCAGATTCATTGCACCCACACTCCTCACATGAAGGGTCTGCACTCCTAGAAATGGGGGATACGTTCCCTGAGTGTCTCCCCCCATATTCTAGACGGTCCAGAGTCATCGTGGGACCCTTTTATTTTTTTTCTTACAATAAATTGGTGAAAGAGGGAGTGTTTTGGGGACTGATTTTTCAAATAAATTTTTTTTGTCGATTTTTTTTTTGTTAGTACTGACAGTTTATGATGTTGGGTATCTGATAGACACCATGACAGTACAAACTGCTGGGCTTGATGTCAGGTTACCTTACAGCTAGTATCAACCCCATTTATTACCCCGTTTGCCACTGCACCAGGGCACGGGATGAGCTGGGGTGAAGCGCCAGGATTGGCGCATCTAGTGGATGCGCCACGTCTGGGGTGCCTGCGGCCTGCTATTTTTAGGCTGTGAAGGCCCAATAACTATGGACCTTCCCACCCTGAGAATACCAGACCACAGCTGTCCGCTTTACCTTGGCTGGTGATCCAATTTGGGGGGGACCCTACTTTTTTTTTGTAACTATTAATATTTATAAAATAATTATAAAAAAAGAGCCTGGGGTGACCTCCACATTGGATCCCCAACCACGGTAAAGCTGCCAGCTATGGTTTTCAGGCAACAGCCGTCTGCTTTACCCTAGCTGGCTATCAAAAATGGGGGGACCCAACGTCATTTTTTTTTAACTATTTTTTAAATAGAAAAAATTAATGGGCTTCCCTGTATTTTGATTGCTAGCCAAGGTAACGCCAGGCAGATGGGGGTGGCAACCCATAGCTGTCTGCTTTATCTGCGCTGAGAATCAAAAATACCGAGGAGCGCTACGTCATTTTTTTTAAAGATTTATTTTTAAATCTGTGATGTCCAGCAATCAAAATACAGGGAAGCCCATTTTGTTTTTAGTTATTTAAATAAATGCTAGCTAAGGGTAATCCAAGCAGCTGGCTGCTAACCCCCACTGCTTGGTGTTACCTTCACTGGCAATGGAAAATCCAGGGAAGCATTTTTTATTTTTTTTGCCAAAAAACTACATACAAAATGACGTGAGCTTCGCCATATTTTTGTATGCTAGCCAGGTACAGCAGGCAGGTACGGGCTGCCCCCAACCCCCAGTTGCCTATTTATACCCGGCTGGGAACCAAAAATATAGGGAAGCCCGTTTTTTTTAATTATTTCACTTATTTTATGAAATAATTAAAAAACAAACGACGTAGGCTTCGCCCCATTTTTGTGTCCAGCCAGTTACAACTAGGCAGCTGGGGATTGGAATCTGCAGCACAGGTTAGCCCGAGGTTTCTGGGCCCCTCTGCTGCGAATTGCAATCCACAGCCGCCCCAGAAAATGGCGCTTTCATAGAAGCGCCATCTTCTGGTGCTGTATCCAACTCTTTCAGCTGCCCTGGTGACAGGTGGCTCACTGGGTAATAATGGGGTGGGGGCTAGTGTTACATGTCGTGGCTCTATTGTTGCAAGGAATGAGGTGGTCCCCCATTCCTTGTCTGCCACGAGCCCTCCTGCTCGGCAGTGCCAAAGGTCTGGGAGACTGTGCAGTCTGCAGGAGTTGCCTCCTCAGAGATTCAGCAGAAGGGTGACACCTAGTGGTTCTCCCCTTGCAAGGAATGGAGTGGTCTCCCATCCCTTGCCTGCCACAAGCTCTCCTGCTCAGCATCACAGAGGCTCTGGGAGGTTGCGCAGTGTGCAAAGAATAGATGCTCAGGGAAGCAGCAAGACTTCCCATGTCTCTGCACATTGTGAAACCGAGGATCCCGCCTTTATGACCCAGAGGCAGGAAGATGAGCATGTGCTCCACGTGACATCTTCTGATTCGCTCACTGATATCACACGACCCCATGACGAGGCTGGTGATGTGCTGAATCCTGACGGCTGGGCCAGGATGTCACGAACCCTGATTGGCTCACGCCCGTCTCGCGCCCGCCGTTGGGTGGAGCTACACCTCCTTAAAAGCTCCCTCTGCCATCATGGCGGTGCGCGACCGTCATTCTATGTTTGGATGTCTGGCAGCGTGCTGCCACGCCACTGCTCAGGCATTACTGTCTTCTGTGGGCTTTGCCCTTGCTGCTTAGGCAGTACCTTGTTTGCAGGCCGTGTTCCTGCCTTGCTGCTCCGGCAGTATCCCCTTCAACAGGCCGTGTTCCTGTCCCAGGTGAGCTCCTCAAGCCTCCACCGGACTCACCTGGTTATTGAAAGCACACGTGCGTGGGCACCTCTGTGCTACCCTCGTGCCATATTCTCGTGACTTCCACTGGCACACGTGCGTGGGCACCTTTGTGCTTCCCCGTGCAACAGGTACACCGAGCCGTGAGATCCCTGCCATACAACCCTCACGGGTTAGGGCAGATCGGTGTACATAGATCGTCTGTGACATTCCAGACGATCACTAGCAGCAACCCGCTCACTCTTCACCCACCATAGCGGCGGTCCCTTACACCGCACAGTGGACCTTGACCGGCGGAAGCTGTCCATTTCCCATCTTGGCACGCTTCCCCGGGTCCCCCTCGTAACATTACGGTCGCGCCAAAGGTCTGGCTATGGCGGAAGAGCAGCAGCAGTTGCTGCGTTATGTGCAGCAGTTGGAGTCACGATTGGCAGCAGTGGAGCGGTCTTCCCCCAATAAGGCTGCTCTAGCAACAGTCGCCACCCAGGCGGCTACTCAGGCGGTGGAATTGTGCGGAAGGTCGCCTCGCCTTGCGCTCCCAGAGCGCTTCAGCGGGGACAGCTCTGAGTGCCGTGGTTTCATAAACCAGGTTACCACCTACTTGGAGTTGTCCGCGACTGATTATGCTACTGAGAAGGCGAAGGTAGCCTTCGTCCAGTCCTTGCTCACAGGGAAAGCGCTAAAGTGGTCCACGCCGTTGTGGGAGCGCGGAGATCGGGTGGTGAATCACCTTCCAGTTTATCTTGAGGCCATGAGAAAGGTGTTCCTCGGGCCTCAAGTCACCCACGACTCCGCGCTGCGGCTCCTATGCCTTCGGCAAAGGTCCACTTCAGTCGGGGACTTTGCAGTACAATTCAGGACACTCGCCGCAGAGCTGGACTGGCCAGATAAAGTCCTGGTCCCTGTGTTCTGGGAGGGTCTGGCAGGGTTCGTCAAAGACGCACTGGCCACGCGTGACGTGCCGACCACCTTAGAGGCCTTGATTCGTGTTGCCTCTCGCATAGACATCCGCCACGCGGAGCGGAGGCTCGAGGTCTCTTCGGCACCCACGTCTTCCTGGTCTACAGAGCCTCTGACTTCCCTTCCCCACCAGACCGGTCTCCCAGCCAGCTCTATTGACGATTCTGTGGAGCCCATGGAAATTTCCACAGTGGTCTCCTCTACCACAGGTTCTCGGCCGTCGGTCGATTGCTTTACCTGTGGGCAGAGGGGACATGTAGACACCCGATGTTCGAAACCATCGGAAGAAACACAGTGTCTTGTTCCACCTCCGGTCAGCGTGAGGAGGGTCACTTCCGTTTCCCTAGACCAGGTGCCACCTGATAAGACCCTCATTCCCCCTGACCCACGGAATGATGTGCTGTCATGGGATCGTGCTTCCAAAGGCAGGGGTCACTTCAGGGTCGACAGGACCAGAGACCCTGCGGTCAGGCATTATTGGGGGCCGGAGGTAGCCCAGGATGTACAGGAGAATATGCAAGTCTGTACGTCGTATGCGTATAATAAACCGTTCAGGCAGAGACCTGCGGGTCTTCTTCACTCTGCGCCATCTTTCGCACCTGGGGACCTAGTGTGGCTGTCTTCTAAACATATCTACCTTCCGGTACAGACAGCCGAGTTCGCTCCTAGGTACCTGGGCCCGTTTACAGTAATAGAGCGGGTAACCCCGGCGGTATATCGACTCCAGCTCCCTCCATGCTGGGCTATTTCTAATACTTTTCATGTATCTCTTCTGAAACCCGTACGACCTAAAACCTCGGGGTCTCTGCTGTCCCAGGTTGGCTTCTCGTCCGACGACCCTGAAGTAGCGAAGCTAGTAAGAACGAAAATTGTACAGGGCAAAAGGTACTTCCTCGTGGATTGGGTCGGTCGTGGCCCGGAGCATAGGTCCTGGGAATTGGAGGAGCATGTCCACGCCCCGGGTTTGTGGCAGCCTTCGAGCGCAGGCAGGGGGGGTGCCCTAGACGGGGGGGTAATGTTACACGTCGTGGCTCTCTTGTTGCAAGGAATGAGGTGGTCCCCCATTCCTTGTCTGCCACGAGCCCTCCTGCTCGGCAGCGCCAAAGGTCTGGGAGACTGTGCAGTTGCCTCCTCAGAGATTCAGCAGAAGGGTGACACCTAGTGGTTCTCCCCTTGCAAGGAATGGAGCGGTCTCCCATCCCTTGCCTGCCACGAGCTCTCCTGCTCAGCATCACAGAGGCTCTGGGAGGTTGCGCAGTGTGCAAAGAATAGATGCTCAGGGAAGGAGCAAGACTTCCCATGTCTCTGCACATTGTGAAACCAAGGATCCCGCCTTTATGACCCAGAGGCAGGAAGATGAGCATTTGCTCCACGTGACGTCTTCTGATTCGCTCACTGATATCACACGGCCCCATCCCATAACGAGGCTGGTGATGTGCTGAATCCTGACTGGCTGGGCCAGGACGTCACGAACCCTGATTGGCTCACGCCCGTCTCGCACCCGCCCTTGGGTGGAGCTACACCTCCTTAAAAGCTCCCCCTGCCATCATGGCGGTGTGCGACCGTCCTTCTATGTTTGGATGTCTGGCAGCGTGCTGCCACGCCACTGCTCAGGCATTACTGTCTTCTGTGGGCTTTGCCCTTGCTGCTTAGGCAGTACCTCGTTTGCAGGCCGTGTTCCTGCCTTGCTGCTCCGGCAGTATCCCCTTCAACAGGCCGTGTTCCTGTCCCAGGTGAGCTCCTCAAGCCTCCACCGGACTCACCTGGTTATTGAAAGCACACGTGCGTGGGCACCTCTGTGCTACCCTCGTGCCATATTCTCGTGACTTCCACTGGCACACGTGCGTGGGCACCTCTGTGCTTCCCCGTGCAACAGGTACACCGAGCCGTGAGATCCCTGCCATACAACCCTCACGGGTTAGGGCAGATTGGTGTACATAGATCGTCTGTGACATTCCAGACGATCGCTAGCAGCAACCCGCTCACTCTTCACCCACCATAGCGGCGGTCCCTTACACCGCACAGTGGACCTTGACCGGCGGAAGCTGTCCATTTCCCATCTTGGCACGCTTCCCCGGGTCCCCCTCGTAACAGCTAGCTATATATTATCAACTGGCCCTAAGCCCTAAATTCATGGTGTCACGCAAATATTAAACATGGCCACCATGAATTTCTGGTACAGATAAAAAAAAACACAACACACAGAAAAATATTTTTATTATAAATAAAACACAGCACAATTAGTGACTCCATCTTTAGTGAAATAAAGAACCCCCACTCCGTAGTAATCCTGGGTCAAAGGTCCCGCATCGTCCAATCCAGATCCAATATCATCTGATCGGTTTGCTGGAAGGCAAAGCGATCAGATGATGTGTCAGGTTCATGGGCCTGAATCACATGACACAGCAGCTGATTGTATAAACGGCTTTTATACAATCAGCTGATGCATCAGTGCAAAAAAATCCCCAAAAATCTACACACTTCTGTGCAGACTCCTGTCCGACGGACAAAAAAAAAGAGAGAGAGAGAAAGAGAGAGCAAGAAAGAGAGAGCAAGAAGGAAAGAGAGTAAGTAGGAAAGAGAGAACAAGAAGGAAAGAGAGAGCAAGAAAGAAAGAAAGAGCAAGAAATAATGAGCAAGAAAGAAAGAGCAAGAAAGAAAGAAAGAGCAAGAAAGAAAGAAAGAGCAAGAAAGAAAGAAAGAGCAAGAAAGAAAGAAAGAGCAAGAAAGAAAGAAAGAAAGAAAAACAACCAGAGAGACAGACAAACATAGATGGGGAAAGACACAGACCTTGATAGATGATGTCCGGCTACTCCCCTCTGTGCATAATTAAAATAATAATATCGCATAATTATTTATAAATAAAGAATAATCATTAATTAATTTAAAAAAAAAAAAGTTCCGACACAGCCGGGATTTGAACTCATGCTTCTTAAGTAAGCGCTCTATCCATTCAGCTACTCGCTCCAATGGGGATCTTAGGCAGATTTCGCTGTCTTGAGCTGTGCAAAGAAGAGTGAAGTCTGAGGTGACAGGCGATTTTCTTCATGTGCTACGTGGAGAGGAGACAAAGCACTTGTGTTCTGTAGCAGAGCTGACAGTGTCGTGTGGATTACGTCGGACCTGGAGGGGTATTTTGAGATTAATAAAGAGGTAAATTAAGGGTTTTTTTGTCTTTTATTCCAAATAAAGGATTTTTCGCTGTGTGTTTCTTTACTTTCACTTTCAGGTTGATCATAGAAGGTGTCTCGGGGAGACGCCTGGCATGATCAATCCCGTTATTACCCCGATTGCCACCGCACCAGGGCAATTCGGGATGAGCTGGGTAGAGTCCGGGACTGTCACATCTAATGGATGCAGCTATTCCGGCCGGCTGCTAGGTGATATTGTTAGGCTGGAGGGCTCCCCACACCGTGGCACTAACCATACCAGCCTCCAGCCGTGTGGCCTTATCCTGGCTGGTATCAAATATGGGGAGAACCACATTTTTTTTTTTAACTTATTTATTAATTATACTGCATGACATAGACCCGCCCGCCGGCGGCTGTGATTGGTTGCAGTGAGACAGTTGTCACTCAGCTTGGGGACGTGTCTGACTGCAACCCATCATAGGCGCCGGTGGGTGGGGAAAGCACGGAATAACTAATTGACTAATGAAGCAGCAGCCATTTTCTAAAGAGGAAAAGACACCGCAGATTTGTGACAGACGTGGAGCGAGACGCCCGTGATTGGTGAGTAGGAAAGGGAGAGGGATTGTGCTGGGGACGCAGGGCGCATGCAGATAGCAACATGTGCACATAGCCTTACTGTGCAAAGCCACGTGGTGATCAAACCGTTCTCGAACGTAACTCGAACTGTCGAGCTTTTAACAAAAAGCTCGAGTTCGATCTCGAACACCCTCAAAATCACTCAAACATGAAATTGGCGAACCTCGAACATCGCTCATCTCTAGTGGTGATGTAGCGTAGCTATATCTCCTTTATTCTGGCAGCATCTGACTGACTGCACTGTTCAACCCTATCCTCATTCCACAACATTTATTACCTATTCACAAGTGTGTAAATAGCTGTTATATGTTGCTAAAAAAGGGACTTTGTCAGCACAGAATGACTGTTAAAATCAAGTACAGGTAGTCGGTGCATTATGGTGTGGCTATACATTACATAAGTGCACCTTCCCATCTGCTTGTTTTCCACCAATCTCTCCCCTTCACTGGCTCCATAAATCCACAGCTATCAATTAAAGAAGGGAGGAGAGTAGAGCTACATAGAGGGAAAACAAGCTTGTGGGATGGTGCACTTAAATGTTTGGTGCCACCAAGGGTGCACTGAGCACCTGTAGGAGGTATAAGGGTACACTCACACGAGCGTGAAAAACGGATGAGTGCAATGCGAGAAAATCTGGCATTGCACTCTGACCAATGCTAGTCAATGAGGGAGAGCAGTTGGTCAGCTTTTCTCGCATCCAGAATCTGCGAGAGCCATATCCCTCACACCCCATTAAGTGAATGGGTGCAAGAGAAACATCGGAACGCACTCGGATGTTATCCCAGTGCAGTGCGATATATACACAGGCTGAAAATGGAAGAGATGGGGGGGATTAACCCCTCTCTCTCCTCTGCAGCACTTGCCCTCAGCTTTGCAGCTGTAACCCGATCGCAAGATCGGGTCACAGTCGCATGACACTTGGCTCATGCTCACAGCAGAGCCTGAGTCAGGGGTCTTGCATCGGATGCCATACGCTAATGTGACTCCAGCCTAAGGCTGGACTTACACAAATATATGAAAAAAACGGTCCCATTCTCATCTAGGAGAGTAGGACAATTTTTTCTCACTTGTCATCTGTGTGCTCTCAGTGTGCTGTCCGTGTGCAGTTCAATTTTTTCTCAGCAGCTATTAGTCATTTACAGGACCATTTACAGTGTTCTGTGCTACATGATAGTAATGTATTCATTAGAAAAGGACGTCACTAGGATGGTCCGTGTGCTGTCTATATGGCATCCATTTTTTCTCGCATTTATTGACTTGTATTGGTGAGTCTCTGATGTTTTCGGCATCTAATCGCAGCATGTTGCAACATTTTTTTCTCATCCAGATTCCGGATGAGAAAAATGATGACTGCTGTCCCTCATTGACTAACATTGGTCCGAGTGCAATGAGAGTTTATTTGCATTGCATTCATCCGATTCATATGCTCATGTGAGTGTACTCTAACAGTCATTCACTTTATTGTGTCCTCATGTTGCGGATGTGTTGCATTCATAATACAGAATTGCGGTAAAATGCATCAATTTGCTGTAATTTTTCCTAAACACAGGAAAAACATGGTTCTAAAAAAAATTGGAATATAGGTCTAAAAAACAACACATGTACACAATTTAGGTGTATATTGTCAAGCTGCAAACATCTGTATGTTAAAATTAGTTGCATTCATCTAAACAGAGTTGTTTCAGGTGAATAGGACAAGAGAATTTTCCAAATTTTTTTTGTAATATGTTTCCATGCCATTACACAGCCCATCTTGTGTATTTGATGCAAATTTTATTGACATTCTGTAAATATCCCATCCATCTGAAACATACCCATTCTGTTGAATAGAACCAATTTTTTGTTGCAGAAATTCCTGCAGCAGAATCCACAGGTTGTGAATGCTCCCTTTAAAAGGTTATTCCCGCAATCGCTTTGTTTTCACAGAGTAATCTATGCATACGTATTGATAATGTACAGACCAAGCCCCCCAATTTATTTTTTATTTTTGTGTCTTTTCACATCTCGATGTGCCCTTCTGTGCATCCAGCTTTATATAACTGAATGGGCATCAATACACTTCTAGAACTACATTTCCCAGTAACATCCCGCTTCTCTTCCGTGCTGCAGTCTCTTCATTTCCTCTTTGCTATCCATTTTTAACATTGCAAATGGTGGAAGTTTTCAATTTCTTTTTTGGATGCGTGAAATTAATTGATGAAACACTGATGGTAAAAACTAGAGATAATTGAATCTGCCAAAATTTGCAATTGGGAAATCATGCAGAAATTTTATCTATGCAAAGTGATTTTTTTTTTTTATAATGCTCTGTGATCTCTCCAGATTCCAGACCATCACAATAGTAGAATGTAAAAAAAAAAGAAAAAATAGCCCACTGGTGATCTGTCCAAACCCACCCACCTATTCTTCCACCCACCAGATGTCCAGTCTTTTTTTAACTTTTTGAAACCTTTTATGGTTAGCAAAGGGGCACGATTATTTTCTTAAATTCACTAAGGGTGAATTGCCCAACATATCTGTATTCTTGAGAATATTATTTTAGCAAAAAAATCAATGAAAATTCAGTTCTACTCAAATAGATTTGCTCATCTCTATTTCACTCCCTGATGACAATCTAATAGAAAACAGTGATAGACTGATTTTTATCTTTTAGTAATACAAAAACAATAGTCTTAAGGTACCGTCACACATAACGAGATTGCAGCTGAGTCACCGTTTGGTGACGCAGTAGCGATCCCGTTAGCGATCTCGTTATGTGTGACACTTACCAGCGATCAGGCCCCTGCTGTGAGATCGCTAATCATTGCAGAATGGTCCAGGCCATTTTCTTCAAAGGCGATGTCCTGCTGGGCAGGACACATCGCTGTGTTTGACACTGTGTGACAGGGTCACAGTGACTGCGGAGATCGTTATACAGGTCGCTACTGCGACCTGTATTGTTACTGCATCGTTGGTAAGATCTGACTGTGTGACATCTCACCTGCGACCTCCCAGCGACTTACCTGCGATCCCTATCAGGTCGCATCATTTTCGGGATCGCTGGTAAGTCGTTGTGTGTGACTGGGCCTTTAAAATAATCTTCGGTCACCTACCTATTTTATTCCAATTGTAACATGCAGTTGTAATAAGAGCTGAGTGGATGCATCCACTAAATAATTTCCTAAAATTCTCTGAACACTGCAAATTTAATTTGCAAGGATCGAAAATTAAAAAAAAAAATGCTCACACCATTTCAAACAATGCTGAAGTATGAGAGCAAGCTAATGATTTGTTACGCGGCTGTGCAAGTATACCAATAATGCCCTACAGCTATGACATCACTTTATCTAATGCAACTAATCAGGAGAATTATCAGACCTTATATAAAAGCCTAGGCAGGGAATCTAGCTACCTTTTTAGCGTGATTTTAGGCTAGTGAGAGGACATCAGAGCTCAGCAGTCTGAAAGGGAAGACAATCCCTATAACATTTACTAAATACTCTAGTCTGTAATATGTAGAACAACTGCACTATTGTGAGAATGCTAAATATTTTTCTATATGCTTTTCTTCTGTGAGAGTACAATATATATATATTTCTATATCCTTTTATATAACCACTATATATTTACTATAACCAAGTTTTCTCTTTTATAGGAGTACGAAGGGAGAGTATGTTTTTGGATTACTGCTACATATCAGGAAAGCAAGTATGTGTACGTCAAGGTCAGCAGCTGAACACTGATACAAAGCAACGGAATGCAGATATGATAACAAAGACTGATTGTATCTGTGCAGCTGTGTGCCAAAAAAGCTGCACGATAAGGACTCTTGAGTTATAGAGAGCAGAAGAGGAAGTTCCCAAATATGGATATACACCTCATATGCTTTTGCATGAGCGTCTAGTTTTACCAATGGGATACTTAGGAATTTTACTAAAAGATTAACCCATTACTGTTCTCTATAAAAGGCTTGTGTAATAAAAAAATAAAGCCCTCAGGTGTGCAAGCCGAAAAAACATTGAACCGATGTTATTCAATGAGGCAATGCACTTATCTGATTTTTTCCACAAACTGAGTAGTCTGAGGAAAAATTAATAGCAAAATGTACTTTTCTCTTCCATAAATTGGATCGCATATCGGCATTCAAGTCTATCAGTTCATGAAAAAAAATATAATTGACATCCGAGAGCAATCTAATTTTCATGGACTGACATAATAAAGAAGATAAAGATTTTTTTCTTCTCCACATCCAAGGAAATCGGATCCAACTCTGGTCAAACTCTGATGATACTCGGATCAGAGTCGCATCAGAATCTGATTAGTGTAACCAGACTGTTTTTCGGAGATTGAGAAAATACACACATGTGGCCCTAGTCTAAGATTTTAAATTTTAGTCAATAGGGAGAGACAGAGAGATAACGTAGCAGCAGTAATGTCGTTGTAATTGATTACTAAATTTGTCTATTTGTTCTGTATCCATAATCAAATGTCACACATCCTTCTCACAGCAGTACAAGCTCAGATTGGTAAATCTCACACTTTCTCACTCTCACATCATTTTCTAGCAAATTACACTACCTGTGAGTCACCTGAAACAAATTCACTGCAAATAGTCAAAGTTATGAATTTGAATTTCAAATAATTCACTTACCTCTAGTTGGTATTTGGTAGTTTTCATGTTTTATAGAAAACAGTTATAGAAAAAAAAAACATAAGAAACAACACAATTGGCAGTGCATGCTTTTAAAAATGTCAGAAAACACCACAAGAAATGAGTCTTTTTTCATAAAAACTGTGTAAAACCAGAATTTATAAGCTTTTATCACAACAAGAAGTTCTTATTAGCTACTTTCTCATGTCTTAGTGCTAATAAAATACCTTTGACAACATGCAATAATTTTGAATAAACACTTGAAAAAATATTGAATATTTGCATATTTAAATCACAAAGATACAATAAAACTTGCAGACAGTATAGAATTATAGCCTTTTTAGCTGCTTAAATAAACACTTCAGAAATGTTAAATGAGAAACATTTGACTTTTTCAGTATGCAGAAAGCAATCATTTCAAGATCACTTTTTCCAAATTTCTATAGAACATAAAGGAATGGAATAAAATTGAATGTTCAAATGCAAAATGAAATTTATTATCATCATTTTGAAATTGGTATGTGTTAGTCTTTAACTCTACTCTTGAAATCATATATATTTCTGACAAATGTGACATCTATAGTGAAAGAACGGCATGATTAATAGTCTGAATGATTAATTTGTTTCCGTATGAATTCAGTTGATTGTTACTTGGCACTTAGAAGGTTTGGTAATTTAAAGTTTTTTATGATTGCAATTTAAGATTGGAATATTTTATTTCTACCCATTTTTTATATTAACAGTCATTAAACAATAGAGAGGAATTGCCTGGAAAGTGATTAGGAAAATTTGCATGCACCCTTCATCACTCATCTTTATGTTAAGTTAATGCATAAATGAAACTTGGAAAATGAAATTAAAAATAGATAGCGTAGCATAGCCAGCAATAAATCAAAATGCCCTATGAAATAGATTTCAAACTTACATCATCATATCATATATATAATTATATGACTATATATAACAGTAATATATATATATATATATATATATATATATATATATATATATATATATATATATATATATACATATATATATATATATGTACACAGAGTGGAGAAAATAAGTATTTGGTACACTGCTACACTGCTGATTTTGCAAGTTTTCTCACCTACAAAGAATGGAGAAGTCTGTAATTTTTCTCTCTAATTTTTAAACCTCCCCCCAAGTTTACAAAATCATATTGTTCGATTTTTAAATAACTAATTTGCATTTTATTGCATGAAAAAAGTAATTGAACACCTACCAACCAGCAAGAATTCTGGCTCTCACAGACCTGTTATTTTTTCTGTAAGAAGCCTTCCTACTCTGCACTCATTACCTGTAATAATAGCACCTGTTTGAACCCATTACATGTATAAAAGACACCTGTCCACACATTCAATCAATCACACTCCAACCTCTCCACCATGGCCAAGACTGAAGAGCTGTCTAAGGACACCAGGGACAAAACTGTTGACATGCACATGCTGGGACGTGCTACAGGACAACAGGCAAGCAGCTTGGTGAGAAGGCAAAAACTGTTGGCTCAATTATTGGAAAATGGAAGAAACACAAGATGACTGTCAATATTACTTGGTCTGAGGCTCCATGCAAAATATCATCTCATGGGGTAATGATGATTCTGAGAAAGATCAGGAATGAGCCCAGAACTACATAGGAACACTTGGTTAATGACCTGAAGAGAGCTGGAACCACAGTATCAAAGATTACTGTTAGTAACACACTATGCTGTCATGGATTAAATTCCTGTAGGGCACGCAAGGTCCCCCTGCTCATGCCAGCACATGTCCCCCCATTTGAAGTTTGCCAATGACCATCTTGATGATCTAGAGCAGGCATGGGAGAAGTTCATGTGGTCAGAGGAGACCCAAAGAGAACAACACACAATTTCCTAAATGTTAAAGTCATTGTGTAGTAATATGTGATTATAACCTAACATGAGTAAACTAGTAGTATTTTAAGCTTATTTCATATACTGAAATTATTGTAAAGCGCATGAAAATGTAAATGAGATAAATGAAAAAGAACACTGATCAAAATTAGAGAACACTTTCAGATACCTGTAAAATATTGGTCTTAATTTGGCACCTGTTGCTAATTTCCTTAATTATCAGTTAAACCCTATGTAACTGACAGCCTAACTTTCCAGTTTGCAGTGACTTTGCAAAAATAGTATGCCGTTCCAAAGTGACTGAGACCCTATGGCAACAGGTTGTCCAGACAAAGGCCAAAGGAGTAAAGGGTGTTTTACACACTGCGACATCGCTAAAGATATATCATCAGAGTCATGTCGTTAGTGACGCACATCTGGTGCCGTTAACGACATTGCAGCGTGTGACACCAAGGAGCGACAATCAACGATCGCAAAATCGTTCAAAATCGATGATCGTTGACACGTCGCTTCTTTCTATAATGTCGTTGCTGCTGCAGGTACGATGTTGTTCATCGTTCCTGCGGTACCACACATCGCTATGTGTGACACCGCAGGAACGACGAACATCTCCTTACCTGCATCCACCGGCAATGCGGAAAGAAGGAGGTGGGCGGGATGTTACGTCCCGCTCATCTCCGCCCCTCCGCTTTTATTGGACGGCTGCTGTGTGACATCGCTGTGATGCCGCACGAACCGCCCCTTAGAAAGGAGGCGGTTCGCAGGCCAGATCGACGTCGCAGGGAAGGTAAGTCCATGTGACAGGTGTAAGCGATGTTGTGCGCCACGGGCAGCGATTTGCCCATGTCACACAACCAATAGGGGTGGGTACACATGCTAGCGATATCGGTAACGTGTAAAATACACTTAACCCTATCAGCTATTGCAAGAGAAGTTAGTGGTTCCAAATCTGTGATTTAGAGAATATTACCTCTTTACAACATAACAAACTCTTTAAAGTCCCCCAAGAAGGCTGGTGACCCTCAAAAGACAAATGCAAGAGAGGACAGGATAATGTGGAGAATCTCCATGAGTAATCATTTCAGCACTGAAGCTGGAATTGCTCATCAGTTTAGCACTGAACAGGGTAAGGATCAGTCTCGTCATACAGTGTCAAGATGTTTAAGAGAATTTGGACTAAAAACCTCTCATTAGGAGATAGAATCAAAAGGCTAGACAAACCTTTGGTGAGGAGCATGTTGTGTGGACAAAGGAGAAGTGGTCCACAGTTCATTTTAGTGATGAAAGTAAGTTTAGTTTCTTTGGGTGTGATGTGAAACATTATGTTTGTCGACAAACTGGGGAAAGACTGAACTCCAAAGTGCGTTAAAAAGTCAGTGAAAGGTGGTGGAGGAAGTATCATGATTTGGGGAATGTTTTCTGCAGCAGGGGTTGGACTTCTCATATTGCTACATGGCAGAGTGAATGCAAGCGTGTATCAGAACCTTCTTCAACAACATGTGGTTTCTTACTTGCATTTATCACTCAATTAGCTACCAATTTTCATACACGACAATGCACCCTGTCATGCAGCATAATGTGTAAAGCAGTTAATTGAAACATAAAACATTGAAACAATGAAATGGCCAGCCCAGAGTCCTGCTCTAAACCCAATAGAAAACTTATGGAAAATCCTGGGTCACAAAGTTATGGCCAAGAAACCCACAACAGTCAAAGAACTGCGGAAGAGATTGGAAGAAGAATGGACCCAAAATCACACCAGAGCAGTGTGAGAGATTAGTGATGTCCTGTGGCAACAGATGTGCTGAAGTAATTAAAGGCAAAGGCCTGTACACGTCCTACTGATTAGTAACAAAATGTACTTAGAATATTTCTCTGTGCTGTTCTCTAATTATGATCGCTACATTTTGGGCAAAATAAAGGTTTTATGAAAAGTGAGAAATTGATGATAAACTTAACCCTTCTAACTACCTAACAAAAAATTATTTTCACAAATTCTCCTGATGTATAGTAGACATGTGGACAGTGTTATTTATTAACTATATTGTGTGCCATAACGCTTTGGTATAAAAGCATAAAAATTCAAAGCTTGAAAACTGCAAAATTTTGTAAATTGTTGCTAAATTTCCAATATTTTCACAAATAAACACAAAAATTATCATCCTAAGTTTACCACTAACATGAAATACAGTATGTCACGAAGAAACATTCTCAGAATCACTGGGATCCATGGAAGTGTTCCAGAGTTATTACATCATAAAATGATACTGGGCAGAAATTAAAAAAAAAATGGACCAGTCATAAAGGTGAAAATAAGCTCAGAGGTGAGGGGCTTAAGGGTTGTTCAATCCAAAAGCTGCCTGAAAAAAAGGTTACAAATTACAAAATGAATGTATATATGCACTGTAATGTGAAAACCATTTTCTGTTCATATATTTAATGTTTTTTAGCTTATCTGCTTGCCTTCCCTCATTCAAAGACTGGTGGAGGGGTAATATAATAATAATAATAATAATAATAAAGTTTATTTTTATAGCGCCAACATATTCCACAGTACTTTACAATCAAGGGAAGGTTTGTAAAGACAAAACTAAAACAAAGTAGTATATAGTTCAGCTGCAACATTAGGAATTAGGGCCCTGCTTTCAAGCTTACAATCTATGGGGAAATAGGGGGACACAAAAGGTAAAGCGTGCTTGTAGTGTATGGTCCAGTGTTCATTATGATAAATTATTGATTTCATCTAAAGTTGAATGGTCATTTGACAGAAACCTTTTAAGTGCACTTACAAGGCATTGGTTGAATGGAGGATATGAGGAGTGAGGACAGAACTTGGAAGGAGAATGTTATCAATAGTAATTAGAGGGTGGGACAGGGGAGAGTTAGGCTTATCTGAACAGATGTGTTTTTAACACATGCTTAAAAACTTGGCGGCTGCATATTAGTTGCATCTTTTGGGGTAGTTCATTCCAGAAAACTAGTGCAGCATGAGAAAAATCTTGGAGACGGGGATGTGAGGTTCATAATATGGGGGATTTTAGTCTAAGATCATCTGCAGAACATAGAGTGTGAGTAGGATGATAAACAGAGATGAGGGATGAGATTCCAAATAAAGGATTTCTTCTCTGTGTTTGTACTTATTTACTTTCATTTACAGGTTTGTGATGCAAGTATCTCATAGATGACTTGCAGGGTTGCGCTGTTATTAACCCCTGCTATTAAGCCGATTGCCAGTGCAGTAGGGCAATAGGAAGAGCCGGTAAAGCATCAGGATTGTCACATATAACGGATGCGGTAATACCGTGTGAGAATAGCAGCCCCCATCTGGCTTTATCTTGGTTGGGTATCAAATTTGGGGGAGATCACACGTCATTTTTTTATTATTTATTTAAATAATGAAAAAAAAAGATGCTGCATGTGGTTTCTCTTAGGCCAGAATCACACTTGCCCGGGACTCGCGCGAGTCTCGTGTTTCATCACCTGGCACAGCTGCACACTCTCCTAACAGGAGCCTCTCGGCCGTTATGTTTCTATATACCTGCACGCTGATGTTTGGAGAGTGGCAAGCCGTGCTGAGTGATCTCATGCCAGACTCGCACGAGTCTCGCATCGCATCACCCGGCACAGCCACACACTCTTTTGACAGAAGGGGGTCGGCAGCATGCGTTTCTATGTACCTGCATGCTCCTGTACGGAGAGTGTGCGGCTGCCGGGTGATGTCATGCAATACTTGCACTAGTCTTGCATCACATCACCCGGCTTATATTGATACACAGCACAGATAAAGCCTAGCAGCTGGGTTCTGCCAGCCGTGAGTGAGCTTTATCTGTGCTGGCATCAGAATATGGGGGACTCTGCACTACTGTTTTATTTATTCATTTATTTTATACCACAATACTGACCTGCAGACACTTGCACTGCTTTCCCTACTCACTGGTCGTCCTGGCACATGTGATTGGTTGCAGTCAGTTGACACGCTGCCACTCAGGGTGGGGGTGCATCTAACTGCAACCAATTACATGTGCCACTGAGTGGGAAAAGCAGTGAATATTCAATTGTCAGCTCCGGAACTGAAAGCGTTACCCGGAAGGAGTGTGTTGCCATCACACAGCCTCAGTGAGTACATCATGGGCGCTCCTACCCCCATATCTCTACAACTAACATTTTTAATCTACGGTTTCTGGTCTACAGAGACTTATATGGGTACCGGATTCCGGTTCGGATCATTTTTTTTAAATGTAGCAGGGACCCGCCGGTCCCGGTTTTTTGTGAGTTCGACCAGCTCTATTTAAGTGTCCAGCTACAGCTTTCTGCCTCATTATATTTTTCTGTCACTTGGTTTAGTTAACATATTGTGTACCAGGTTAAGAAATGCTATATGTAAATCTTATAAATAGACTAGTCTAATTTATTTAGGTTTCGCTAAATGACTCTGTTAAAAGATATCAGCACTGTATGTACATAATCTGTTTTTGAATTCCATTGGAGGATATTGTGATCTTTGGCCATGCATGTATAGATAACTTTGGTGGAGATGAGCGAACTTGAAGTTAAGTGTTCGGTTTTTGTAAGAAAACAGACTTTACAAAAAATACATACTTTGGGTTTGTAGTTCGGGTGCTTTACCTATGCTGACCACTCGAGCGATCATCGCTGTGCTCGGTATGCTTGGTGCTCAGCCCAGTGCATGCTGCTGGAAGTGTTAAGGGTGCTTTACACGCTGCGATATTGGTAGCGATATATCGTCGGGGTCCCGTTGGTAGTGACGCACATCCGGCGCCGTTACCGACATCGCAGCGTGCGACACCAATGAGCGATGATCAACAAGCACAAAAACATGAAAAATCGTTGCTCATTGACACGTCGCTCATTTCCTTAATATCGTTGCTGCTGCCGTTACTATGTTGCTTGTCGTTCCAGCGGCATCACACATCGCTATGTGTGATACCGCAGGAGCGACAAACATCACCTTACCTGCCTCCACCGGCAGTGCGGAAGGAAGCAGGTGGGCGGGATGTTACGTCCTGCTCATCTCTGCCCCTCCTCTTCTATTGGATGCCTGGCATGTGACGTTGCTGTGACGCCGCACGAACCACCCCCTTAGAAAGGAGGCGGTTCCCCAGCCAGAGCAACGTCGCAGGGCAGGTAAGTCTGTGTGATGGGGATTAACGAGGTTGTGCACCATGGCAGCGATTTGCCCATGTCGCACAACTGACGGGGGCGGGTATGCTCGCTTGTGATCTCGCTAGCGAAATTGCAGCGTGAAAAGTACCCTTTAGAATGGCTTGCACTGTGGGTGACAGTTATCAGGTGTAGTTTGATTATTTAGCTCAAGTCTCTGCTTTGCACAATGTGCACTACCTGATTTGGTGTATGCAAAAAGAAGATATGACATGCGTTTTGTACTAAACTTTGGCTCTAATTCAACAAAGCTTTTATGCCAGAAAAGTGACACAAAAAACTGTTTGCGCAATATGAGTTTGCACAAAAATATTACAACTTTTGCCCATTTAATCCCAATTTTATCCCAGCTCTGACAAAATGATCATTGCTTGAACATGACAGGGAGCATGATGTAGTGTGGAAAAAGTTTAAACCAAGTGTGTTTGTTATTGTCTATCAGACATCCTCATTACCAACCCCGACTTAATTCAGTTAAATAATATCCCAAGATGTTTGATGATTCTTATGGAACTTTGTTCTGAGAAAATTCTCAGAATGAAGTTCCATAGGAATCAAGGGGTGTCATGGGACATTACTCCATTGGATTATGTTGAAATATTGAGAATTTTTTAATTCAATAAATTGGAGTAGTAGAGCATGGGGGGAGTGTTTTAAATAAAATGTTTTGTTTTTTTGTCCTGTGTGTGTGTGCATTTTTTTTATTATTCTATACTGGGTTATCAATGAGGGTGTCTGATAGACAATAACAATCACACTTGGCTTAAAGTTTTTCCACACGAACAATAGCAGTGAAAGCAGCCTTTCCTGCAAGCTGCATAAGTCCAGTAAAAACAAGGTACCAAAGTCCAGATAATTATTTTTAGCTTTTTATATGCTCTTATGATAATCAGTCATCCAGCAAAATAAATACAAACAATACTGTGATGAACATAGCTTCAAAATAGGATATCCAGAGTCTTGAACATACTACACATTTAAATCCACCATATTACTGCAGCTAAAACTGTATTGAGTCAACTCTTTCTAAAATATGGGGCATCCCTTCAATGTCCTTAAATCCTTAACTTCAGAGTATACTTTCTTTTTCAAAAATTCTCAAGGAATTGCTACATAGTATGTAATCTCATTTACTTGCAGACCAAACTGAAAAGATATAGAATTCCTTAGCGATATCCTTAAAGTGTCCATGTGCTATCAATATATTGCACTGTCAGGCATGTGCAGAAATAACATTCAATACTTAGAAAATGTCTGTGTGCTCTCAGCACCACAAATATAGCCATATATTGCACTTTTGGCGATCCATAGACAGAACAAGGAGCTGCATACATAAACAGTGAATACATACTGTGTGGAAAGCCGATGTTTTCAGTGTTTAAATGATTTGCACACACTCTCGTAGCACCACACTGACAATTAAGTAAGTGATGAAAAACATGTGTAGTGGTGTCTTGGGAGTCACTACAGAAATGTCAGTTTACAGGTGACATCAGGTGCCACTGCACAAGGGCAATTGGGAAGGACAGGGCAAAATGACAGAATTGGAACATCTAATAGATGCACCACTTCTGGTGTGGCTGTGAGCTTCTATTTCTAGGCTTGGAGGAGCCAAATAATCATAGGCCTTCCCAGCTTTATAATATCAGCCCCAGCTGTCTGCTTTACCTTGGCTGATTATCAAAAATAGGGGGAACCCATGCCTTTTAATTTTTTTTTTTATTGAGGTAATTTTGAAAAACTGGTGTGGGATCCTCTCTATTTTTGATAACCAAGGAAGTTATAGCTGACAGATGAGGGTTATAAAAAATAGGTGGGAGCCCACATTAATTTTTTCTTTATTCTTCACAGCAGTGTGCAGGCAACTTCCGCATGCAATAAATCTTGTTTATTGGCTGCACCTCAGCCTTTCAACAAACTTTATTAACATACAAACAGTACTCAAACTCTGAAATGAGATAGACTTTTTTTAAAAGTCCGTGTTCAAGTCTGAGACCCAAATACCCAGTGTCCGGAATGAACCACAAAGTTTACCGTTTGGGTTTGGTGATCTCTACCAGCCAGTAACTGAAAGTCATTGCTGAGAAGGTATATAGGGATGACCTGAATATATCTGTGGCTATATCATGGCTGGCCTTTTTTGGATCACATATATTAGAAGTTTTTGATAACATTCAGAACTACACAGTAAACTAACTACAATTTTCATTGCACGCTGTTTTCTTTCATTATCCTCTTTTTCAATACCTGACATTTTAGGTCAACTCAAAATAGAAATATACACCGTATGACTTTTTAATAAACTCTGGCCGCAGTAAATGTGGTACAGAGAGCTCGGACCACTTACCACTTTATCATTTGATGCTAGTGAACTCTATATAATGTCCATTGTCATTTATCCTAAAAATACTATAGAAATTAGTAGCTTTGTTATATAACTTCACAAGCTCACTCACTGGTATTTAAAAGCCAAAAACTATTTTATGTACAACAAAGACTGTTACTCATACTATTCTGTTGCTGGTAACTATTAGATTCAAGCAGGGTTTATAAAATATAAAACCTAATGAACAATAATGAAGGTTTCCCATTTTTGCTTGTCAGTATGAAACAAAGAACAAGACTTTTTTTTCTTATACAATTTTTCTGCCTTAATGGATTTCTGAAAAGAACATAAAACAGAAACAATCTAGCGATAGACAAAAACACTATGCTACTGTAGATGCATTACATTACACATTAGCTTTGAATTCAAGTTCTGCACCATATGGTGTACAGTACGGTATATAACTCAGGATATTTCTTTTTTATTTTATGCTGCTGGGACTAGCACATGACAGTTAAGTTAAATTTTTGATTGTATAAGTGGTTTCACAGCAATCTTCAAACATAGTGCTCGTTCAGGTCTAAATAAACTAGTAAAGTACATATTTTCTATCTAGCCTCTCCTTTCATCTTTGCTGAAGAAAGCGATGTATGGAGTAGTATCAGAAAAATAAAACATGTTTTTGAAAGTGGCAATTGTATGTACCATTTCGTACTTTTTAAAGTAATGCACATATCAGTCTAGATGAAAGCAAAAGTGTTTTTCATCAATAGCATCCATTTGGATTAAGAACAGACATATTAGTTTAATTCCACTTCTTTTCTTTGGCTTATAAGAGCAAAATATTTAATTTCAATTAAAAAATATCATATTATAATTACCGTTTGAATATTTTAGAGCAATATTAATACAGGATCACTTAAAATTTCTTTCCAACAAATAAAATGCTCACCAATGATTTTATTTATTTTAAGGGTTTACCATTTTTGATAATAATTAGGGATGATCGAATACATCGAATATCCGGCTTCGTGAATATTTTCCGAATACCTGGCCACTATTCGACGCGCAATGTAAGTCTATGGGAAGCCTGAATAGTTCCGAACAGTTGTTATTCGGGTTTCCCATAGACTTACATTGCCCATCGAATATTCACGAATAGTCGAATAGCGGCGAGGTATTCGGAAATTATTTGCGAAGCCGGATAATCGAAGTATTCGATCATCCCTAATAATAATCTTTATTTTTATATAGCGCTAACTTATTCTGCAGCGCTTTGCATACATCAGCAACACTGTCCCTATTGGGGCTCACAATCTAAATTCCCTATGAGTATAGGCCGATTTACACGCTTCGATCTCGCTAGCGTGCGTACCCGCCCCCGTCGGTTGTGCGTCACGGGCAAAGTATATGGCAAAGCAATGAACATAAAGTCTGTAGAGATCCAACAATTATATATTCTGGTGCCATATATACTCCATGTCTTTCAGCATTCTGTTTCTATAGCTCTCAGTAAAAAGACCTCATGAAAGCTCCATGCACATGGTTTATAGTGTGCATTAAAGAAACACTCCAAATTTATTTTTTCCACATTGATTTTTTTTCACTTGAAGGTGATGCAGCACACTGACTGCAACTTCAACAGTTGGTGCTTCACTTAAATATATATTCTGCAGAACAGGGTGCGATTCAGATCTCTCCCAACAGAGGACAGAGAAGGGAGTTTAATGAAAAAAATGTATCTGGCTTCACCCTGCCCTGAAGCATTTACCACCTGAAAAACTCATTAACCTCTTCATGACACATGAAGTACTGGGAACATCATGGATCATGTTAGATTAATCCCTACCACCTGCCGCGGGCAGTTGGCAGTGATTTCTGCACATGTCAGCTGATTTCAACAGCTGACATGTGCAGCTATCAACCACAAGTGGATCCACTCTCTACTTGTGCCTGTTAACCCACTGCATCTCGCTGTCAACATGTGACAATGAGATGAAACAGCGCTTCACGGTAAGCATTCTCTTACCTGGTGCCATTAGAAGTCACATGACGTGATCACGTGGATTTCCATGGTACCACTGGGTCATGTGATGACTGCTGTAGCTATCATGAGTCACTTCCTCTTACACCCGGAAGACTGTGGTGTGTAATAGGAGAGTTGCTTTTCTGCAAATCTCAGCTGTGTAGCTGTGATATGAAGAAAGGGAAGAGCGATCACACTGCTGATCCTTATAGTCCCCTAGTGGGACCAGTAAAATAAAAAAAGTACAAAAAAAGTTTAAAAAAATTAAAAAAAAATTAAAAACCTAAAAGTTTAAATCACCCCCCATTCGCCCCATTGAAAATTAAAGGGTTAAAAAAATAAAAAATATACACATATTTTGTATCGCCGAGTTCAGAAACGCCTGATTTATCAAAATATAAAATCCATTAACCCCTTCACGACCATGGACGGAAAGATCCGTCATGGTGCCCTAGGCCTTAAAGACAAAGGATGGATCTTTCTGTCATGGTGGAATCGCTGCACCGGAGCCTCCAGTGACTGCGATCGGTTAACACAAACTGCAGACTCGGGGAGGAGGGGACCTGTACCTGACCTCAGGAGGGGTGGTGCCTCCTCCCCGGACTTACGGAGGCTGTGATTGGCTGACAAACGCCGCTCAACCAATTACAGCCACTGTAATGTTCCAGCCATTTAAAGTGACTGAAACATTGAAATTCAGCCATGGTCAGTGCAGCTGTAGCACTGGCCATTGGCTGGAGCTGGGTGACCTCACTGGATCACCCTCCCCCAGCTCAAGTAGCTCTGATTGGAGAGATCGGTCACAAGGATGATCTCTCCAATCACAGTGGACCTGTTGCCTGTGACCGCCCCCATCAGCTTCACTTGTCGGTCCCTGCAGCACGCCAGCACAGTGAGTGTATACAGTGCAATGGCAGGGCGACAAGCTCCGGTCCCATGCTGTTATGTGACCGGAGCATGGGACCCGGAAGTTGCCGTGCTGCCATTGCACTGTATGAAACCGGCGAAAAGCCTCCCGATCCGCCGCCGCCTTCCATCTGCCACAGTGCCACCGCTGCCCCCAATCTGCTGCCCGGCCCCTCCCCCTCGTGATCGGTGCCCGCCCCCTCTCCTCCGTTATGTGCTGCGCACTCCCTCTCCTCCGTTATGTGCTGCCCAGCCCCTCCCCCTCGTGATCGGTGCCCCCCCCTCTCCTCCGTTATGTGCTGCACGCTCCCTCTCCTCCGTTATGTGTTTCCCGGCCCCTCCCCCTCGTGATCGGTGCCCGCCCCCTCTCCTCCGTTATGTACTGCGTGTTCCCTCTCCTCCGTTATGTGCTGCCCGGCCCCTCCCCCTCGTGATCAGCTGCCCGCCCCCTCTCCTCCGTTATGTGCTGCTTGCCCCCTCCCCTCCGTGATATGCTGCACGCTCCCCCCACCTCTCACCCCCATGATCGGCTCCCCGCCCCCTCCCCTGTCACCCCCGTGATGTGTGCTCCCTCCCGTCACCCACGTGATGTGTGCTCCCTCCCGTCACCCCCGTGATGTGTGCTCCCTCCCGTCACCCCCGTGATGTGTGCCCCCTCCCCTGTCACCCCCGTGATGTGTGCTCCCTGCCGTCACCCCCATGATGTGTGCTCCCTCCCGTCACCCCCGTGATGTGTGCTACCTCCCCTGTCACCCACGTGATGTGTGCTCCCTCCCCTGTCACCCCTGTGATGTGTGCTCCCTCCCCTATCATCCCCGTGATGTGTGCTCCCTCCCCTGTCACCCCCGTGATGTGTGCTCCCTCCCCTGTCACCCCCGTGATGTGTGCTCCCTCCCTTGTCACCCCCGTGATGTGTGCTCCCTCCCCTGTCACCCCCGTGATGTGTGCTCCCTCCCGTCACCCACGTGATGTGTGCTCCCTCCCGTCACCCCCATGATGTGTGCTCCCTCCCGTCACCCCCGTGATGTGTGCCCCCTCCCCTGTCACCCCCGTGATGTGTGCTCCCTGCCGTCACCCCCATGATGTGTGCTCCCTCCCATCACCCCCGTGATGTGTGCTACCTCCCCTGTCACCCCCGTGATGTGTGCTCCCTCCCCTGTCACCCCCGTGATGTGTGCTCCCTCCTCTATCATCCCCGTGATGTGTGCTCCCTCCCCTGTCACCCCCGTGATGTGTGCTCCCTCCCCTGTCACCCCCGTGATGTGTGCTCCCTCCCCTGTCACCCCCGTGATGTGTGCTCCCTCCCCTGTCACCCCCGTGATGTGTGCTCCCTCCCCTGTCACCCCCGTGATCTGTGCTCCCTCACCTGTCACCCCCGTGATCTGTGCTCCCTCACCTGTCACCCCCGTGATCTGTGCTCCCTCACCTGTCACCCCCGTGATCAGTGCTCCCTCACCTGTCACCCCCGTGATCTGCTGTCCGCTCTCCCTCCACCTCTCACCCCCCCCCGTGATCTGTGCTCTGCTCACCTGTCTCCCCCGTGATCTGTGCTGCGCTCCCTCTCCCACCTCTCACCCTCCCCGATCTGCTGCCTCCTTCATCTCCTGTGATCCTGCTGCCTAGATCCATCCTGTAGGTTAACTATCCCCAATCTCACCTCCCACGCCCCTTCCCTCCCATCCCCCTTTCCCCCATCCTCTGGTGCTCCTGCATCCACTGCACCCTCTCCCATCTGCCCCCACCCTATCCCAGCCACCGCCATCTCACATTCACAGATGCTCCCTTTATATGCCGCTGCCCCCGCATATGCCCCCCCATCTGCCGCAGTTCTGATCCATCCTGTAAGTATTGTTCGTGGCTCTTTTCTAACCATCCCCAATCGCATCTCCCACTCCCACCCCCCCGTTCCTCCCCCACCTACTTGCCGCCAAGTGCTGATCAGCTACGTGATTGGCTGATCAGGTACGTAATTGTTGCTCTAGTTTTTGCTTTTTTTTTGTGCACCCCAAATAAAAAAAAAAACAAAACAAAATTTGAACAATTAGGTACCTGATCAGCAATCGTCCTGCAGTCGTACTCGACTTTGGACAGGATTTCTTTTTTCCATCCCACCTAGTCCCCCCCTTTTCTGCAAAACATTTGTCCGTGCGCCCTATTTTTTTTTCTATGCCATGGGGGTCTAGTTTCCAAAATGGGGTCACATGTGGGGGAGCTCCACTGTTTCGGCACCTCAGGGAGTCTCCAAACACAACATGGAATACGCTAATTATCCCAGACAATTTTGCGTTTGAAACGTCAAATGGCGCTCCTTGCATTCTGAGCCCTGCTGTGCGCCCAAACATTTGATTTCCACCACATATTAGGTTTCTGTGTATTCAGGAGAAATTGCACAATACATTTTATGGTGCAATTTTTCCTGATACCCTTGTGAAAAAAAGCTACCTGGTTGAAGTAACAATTTTGTGGTAACATTTTTTTTTTTTTATTTCACGGCTCAACTCTATTAACTTTTGTGAAGCCCCCAGAGGTTCAAAGTGCTCAATAAACATCTAGATAAATTCCATGAGGTGTCTAGTTTCCAAAATGGGGTCACATGTGGGGGAGCTCCACTGTTTCGGCACCTCAGGGGCTCTCCAAACTCAACATGGTGCGGCTAACGATTCTAGCTAATTTTCTGTTCAAAAAGTCAAATGACGCTCCTTCCATTCTGAGTCCTGCCATGCGCCCAAACAGTGTTTTTTCGCCACATATGAGGTATCTGCGTGCTCAGAAGAAATTGCCCAACAAATTTTGTGGGTTCATTTTATCCTGCTACCCTTGTGTATATGCAATATTTGAGACTAAATTTAACATTTTTGTTGCAAAAAGTAAAATGTTCATTTTTTTCCTTCCACATTGCTTTAGTTACTGTGAAGCATCTGAAGGGTTAATAACCTTCTTGAATGTGGTTTTGAGTAGCCTGAGGGGTGCCGTTCTTGGAATGGTGTCACTTTTGGGTGTTTTGTGTCATGTAGACCTTTCAAAATCGCTTCAAATGTGATGTGGTCCCTAAAGAAAGTGGCTTTGTAAATTTTGTTGTAAAAATCAGAAATTGCTCATAAACTTTGAACCCCTATAACTTCCTTAATTTTTTTTTTCCCAAAATTGTTCTGATGTAAAGTAGACATGTGGGAAATGTTATTTATTAATTATTTTGTGTCATATGTCTTGTTGGTTTTAGAGCATAAAAATTAAAAGTTTAAAAATTACAAAATTTTCAAAATTTTCGCGAAATTTCCGTTTTTTTCACAAAGAAACACAAAAAATATTGGCCTAAATTTACCACTAACATGAATCCCAATATGTCACGAAAAAACAATCTCAGAATCAACGGGATCCGTTGAAGCATTCCAGAGTTATAACCTCATAAAGTGACACTGGTCAAAATTGCAAAAAGTGGCCTGGTCTTTAGGGTCAAAATAGGCTTGGGGCTGAAGGGGTTAACCTGATCTGTAAACGGCATAACTGCAAAAAAAATTCCAAACACCAAAATTACGTTTTTTGGTCGCCATGTATTTTGTGCAAGATGCGATAACAGGCGACCAAAACATAGCATCAGAACAAAAATGGTACTTAACCCCTTCAGCCCCGGGGCACTTTACTTTTTTGCGTTTTTGTTTTTTGCTCCCCTTCTTCCGAGAGCTGTAACTTTTTTATTTTTCCGTCAATCTTGCCATATGAGGGCTTGTTTTCTGCGGGATAAGTTGTACTTTTAAATGAAACCATAAGTTTTACCATATGTTGTACTGGAAAACAGCAAAAAAATTCCAAATGCGGAAAAATTGCAAAAAAAGTGTGATGGCACAATAGTTTTTGGGATGTTTTATTCACGATGTTCACTATATGGTAAAACTGATGTCTGGGTATGATGCCTGAGGTTGGTGCGAGTTTGTAGACACCAAAAATGTATAGGTTTACTTGTATCTAAGGGGTTAAAAAAAATCACAAGTTTGTCCAATAAAAGTGGCACACGTTTTGCGCCATTTTCCGAAACACATAGCGTTTTTATTTTTTGGGATACATGGCTCAGTGATAGCTTATTTTTTGCATCTCAAGCTGACATTTCTAATGGTACCATTTTTGCGCAGATGCTACCTTTTGATCGCCTGTTATTGCATTTTGCGTAAAACTTGCGGCGACCAAAAAAACGTAATTTTGGCGTTTGGAATTTTTTTGCCACTACGGCGTTTACCAATCAGATTAATTGATTTTATATTTTGATAGATCGGGCATTTCTGAACACGGCGATACCAAATATGTGTATATTTATTTATTTATTTTTTAACCCTTTAATTTTCAATGGGGGGAAAGGGGGGTGATTTAAACTTTTAGGGTTTTTTTTAACTTTTTTTATTTACTTTTTTTTTATTTTACTAGTCCCCCTAGGGGGCTATAGCGATCAGCAATCCGATCGCTATTATCTATCTGCTGATCACAGCTATACAGCTGTAAACAGCAGATACAGTCACTTTCTTTTTCCCTCTGCTCCGTGCCGAGGGAAAACGAAAGTGAAATATCATAGCTGCAGGCGTCATCACATGACCCTGTGCTACGATGGCAACCACCGATAGTCACGTGATCACGCACGTGACTTCCGGTGGGGGCGGCGGTAAGTAAAAAACATGGCCGCGCGCATTTAGATCTTGCTGCCAGACTTTGGCAGCAAGATTTAAGAGGTTAATGGCCACGGGTGGAAGCGATTCCACCCGCGGCTAGCAGGCACACATGTCAGCTGTTGAAAACAGCTGATATGTGTGCCGACCGCCGCCGCCTGCCCGTGGCAGAGGGCGGGGCTTAACGGGACACGCTCCATGACGGATATATCCGTCCATGGTCGTGAAGGGGTTAAACATGTCAGCTTGAGACGCAAAAAATAAGCCATCACTGAGCCATAGATCCCGAAAAATGACAATGCTACAGATCTTGCAAAATTGTGCCATTTTTTTGGACAAACGTGAATTTTTTTAACCCCTTAAACAAAAGTAAACCTATACATGTGTGAGGTTTTCTGACTTTTTGCCTTGTTTTGTCATTTTGCTTTAATCTGTTTTTTCTTTATTGGCCATCATGCTTTCTGTTCTGCTGCCCTCACCTTGCCCTCAGTCAATATGGATTCCTCAGCTTCAATGTTACTGCCCTGTTCCCTGCCAATTACCTGCTTAAGCTGCCTCAGCTGATGGACCAGTGCTTCTGATCTGAATCCTGTTTGCAGTCTGCATGTAACCTAGTCTCCTGAAGTCTTTGGAAGAATTACCTTTCCACCATCCTCTGCTTTGGATCCCTGGAACTTGTGTCCACACAGGAACCCTTCTGCCTGCTATGGACTCTTACAAGTACAGTAAGAGAGACTGAACTATATCTTGAGACTTCTGCTGAACTTTAAGGATCTATTCCTGCTTAATTTGTTCCCTACCTCTGCAACCTGCAACTGTTTAATCTTTCATGTTTTGTGCACTTGTATGAAGTAACACAAGAACTCTTTAGCAAACCTGTGTCTGTGTTTCCCTTGTACCCATGCACTAGACCAGTGATGGCGAACCTATGGCACGCGTGCCAGACTGGGTACTCGGAGCCCTGTTTGCTGGCACGCATGCTGTCGCCACATTCAGCCACTTTGCACTGTCGGTGTGATCGCACCGACAGTGCAAAGTGGTGTTGGAGTAGAGGAGACATTTCTCCTCCTTCTGACACGCCTCCTCTCCTGAGCTGCAGGCCTGTTGCCTAGGAGACGGAGGAGCATCAGTAGGTGGCGCCGGCGTCTTGTGGCCGCGTGGGAACTGAGCTGACTGAGGACGCAGCAATGGAGCGGGTGCTGCACGGTGAGTTGTTGTTTTTTTTTATTTTTAAGCTGTGTGCGGCTGTGCCAAGGTGTGGGGGACAGAGCCAGCATGGGGCAAATATGGAGCGCACGGTGGAAACATGGGCGCACGGGGGAAACATACAGAGCACGGGGGAAACATACAGAGCACGGGTCAAACATACAGAGCACAGGTCAAACATACAGAGCGCGGGTCAAACCTACAGAGCGCGGGTCAAACCTACAGAGCGCGGGTCAAACCTACAGAGCGCGGGTCAAACCTACAGAGCGCGGGTCAAACCTACAGAGCGCGGGTCAAACCTACAGAGCGCGGGTCAAACCTACAGAGCGCGGGTCAAACCTACAGAGCGCGGGGGGAAACATGGGAGCACGGGGGAAACATGGGAACATGGGCAAACCGACAGAGCACGGGGCAAACCGACAGAGCGCGGGGCAAACCGACAGAGCGTGGGGCAAACAAAGCGCGGGGCAAGCAAACAGAGTGCGTGGGCAAACAGAACATGGGACATACATGGCTGCAAGGATGTGGGAAACATGGCTGCAAGGATGGGGGGAAACATGCCAGGATGGGGTACATTTAGCAGGAAGGGGAACATGCCAGTAAGAGGTACATTTACCAGGATGGGGGATACATTTTCTAGGATGGGGTAAACATGAAAGGATGGGGGGAAATATGCCAGGATGGGGGTACATGAACATGCCAGGATGAGGACAAATGCCAGGATGGGGAACGTTTAGCAAGAAGGGGGACATTTATCAGGATGGGGTACATTTACCAGGAAAGGGGACATTTACCAGGATAAGGGAACATGCGTGGATGAGGTACATTTACCAGGATGGGGTCATTTAACAGCATTGGGGGAACATGCCAGGGTGGGATACATTTACAATGATGGGGTACATTTACCAGGATGGGGTACATTTACCAGAGTGCAGGACATTTGCCAGGATGGGGCCATGAAGGGGACAAATATACCAGAATGTTGGAAATATATATCAGGATGGGGGACATTTTTACCAGGAAGTGGCCCAGGAAGGGGGACAGAACTACACAATGAAAGGGGAGGGGAGCAACTCGTACATCTTTATGGGATTTCAGGATGTTCAGACTTTGAAATGTAGATGTGGATTACAGGGTGACATCTGATTGCATTCCAGGCTAAAATCTCTGTCTAATATGCTGCATTTTTTTTCCAGAGGGATCAATCCAACTGCTGTGTCTGGAAAGGGCAGGGGCTCAGCTTCAAAGTGTGGTAAACATGAGCGTGATGCCCCCTGCTGAAGAGAAGACTGCAAAGGTAAGGTTACAATCAATTATTTACATAATCGGATTGGTTGGCACTTCGGAAAAAAAAATGGGTTTAGGGCTACAGTTTGGGCACTCGGCCTGTAAAAGGTTCGCCATGACTGCACTAGACTATACAAACAGTATTTAACACCTTACAACATGATTAGTGTCTACAAACTTGTACCAACCTATGGCATCACACCAACATGTCAATTTTACCATATAGTGAATAAAATATCCCAAAAACCATCAGGCAGTCACACTTTTTTGCACTTTTATTCACATTTGGAATTTTTTGCCATTTTCCGGTAGACTATATGGTAAAACTAATGGTTTACTTCAAAAGTACAACTCATCCTGCAAAAAAATAAGCCCTTGTATGGCAAGATTAATAGGAAAAAAAAAAGTTTGTAGATATGTGCACATTTCCTAAACTTGCTGATATCCTCTGCAGTATATCTCACAAAGCATACACTGAAACTCTGGTGTATACATCACTTAACATACACCGATGAGAAAAAGGGTAACAATGTTTTGAAGTTTTGACTTTCAGGCTTCATTTTTTTTACAGCTTGAAATTTGAGACTTGCATTACTTTATAGACATTCATCTTGGAATCTCATAAATTTATCCATTTAGTATTTACATTTATTTTTTTTATTTTTTTTTAGTTTTCTGTATCTTTCCACTATTAAACTGTAACTTTGTGATCTATTCCTTTGGGTGGGCTGTAGTTCAGCTTTTATCCTGTGTTATTCTCCTATATGACTGTCCAGTACACAGTCAGCCTTCTACCAGCTGCTCCAACTACCTGTTTGTTCAGTGACGTGCCAGTGAATTCATAGTTTGAGTTTTCTATATCACTTGACACAGGCGTGTGATGACATCAACTGCTACTTCAGAAGACTTTATTAGCTCTAGATTAGAGACTCTGTCAGTAGGTTTTTGCTATGTAATCTGAAAATAGCATGCTTTAAGGGTTATCATAGAGGTTTCATCCATCTATCTGTTTCTTATCACAAAGTTTGTTTTACCTGCAATGTTAGTTTAAGCTTCAGTAATTTTATCATTAGTGGGACTGAGGAGCATGTGAGCTCAAGTCCAACTCTACCCCCTCCTGTAATTGGCACCTTTGGTATATAGAAATGTACACAGAAAGCCTGGCATGGGAGAGAGAAGCCTTTTAAGCTCTGCTGCTTTGCTAAAACTAATTTTTTTTTTTTTGTTGTGTCAAAACCGATGCACCCAGTAATCTAAGTGATACATCGCTGAAAGTAGGGTCTCTTTGTCTATATCATGCTGTTCTCAGATGAACCTCAGAAACCTGCTGGTGTAGCACCCAGGGGGAAGGGGGGACCTAGGTTGAGTCTTGTACCAAGTTTTACTCGTCACCGGGCCAGTGCGAAGGTCTGGGATGTCGTGGTGGCCTGCCCGGTTTCGTGCCCCAAGGTGTACACCAATAGAAGGGAATAAGAGGTAATGATTATCGTGATGAAATCTCTTGTACGCGGCCAGGGATTAGCTGCTGCTGTTGCTGTACTCCAAAGCGTATGGTAATAGCAGCAGACATGGTGTCACTCCCCACAGGTGGAGCAGACCCCGGGGAGGATAAGGGGAGTAGTATTGGTGGTCGTTGGCATGGGGCAGCGGTGCCGGTAATAAGAGTCCAAGTCAGATGCTGCGGTTCCAGATGTATTTACTCACAGTTCTTTAAAAAGCTCGGTTGCTGCCGCAATAACACTGGTCACTGCTTTGATTGGGCCTGTCAACCTTAGATAAGTTGGAAGAAGCCACCGGTGTTTGGAAATTATTCTTTTGTAAGAGTTGCCCCTCCAGTAGTGAGGTACCCGGGCTGAGCGTTCCGCTCCAAGCCTAAACCCCGTGGAATAAAAATATGAAGAGAAGATGGTTTGTCCTAGAACTGATGTCCAGGGTAGACTGTCTGGTAATTGTGTGAGTTTGCTCCTAATTCTATCCCAAGTGGAACCTGCCCCCAAGTGATTTGTGCTAGTGACCGGAAAAATTCCAATGCTTCGTGATGGCCAACCCCTTGCCTACCCTAGTCCAGCTCCCCAGAGAGAAGGCTCTTAAGCTGTATGTAAAGTGTGAATGTGGAACACCGGTGATTAACCCCCTCCTTACCCGAGGCGAATACTGCACCTAAAATAAGATGCAATTCTTTGTGGCGATTGGAGCCTCAGGGGTGCCACACTGGCAGATTCCCTTTAATGGTAGAGGGTATTTTCGTTAACCTCTTAACTCCCTCTGAACTATGCATTGGCTTATAGGCTATGGTCTTATAATAGGTAATTCATACGTTTTTGATGTGAAGATTTTCTGCAGCATTTCTGAACCTATTACGTAAATTAAGTTATTTTTGATTCCTTTCTTTACATGCATTTTTATCACATTTTTTTACACTGCCATTTTGTATCTTTAAAGAATATCATGCTTTTAAAGCTGCTTTGTTTTTGCTACTTCCTGGTCTTTGGTTTTGACAAAACTTTAGTGATAGTCATGTGCAGATTACATGCATTTTAATTGTTATTCTACAGAAGAAATACATTAAAAATGCATATGTATCAAACGCAATTCTATGAGAAATTATGCACAAACAACTCAGTGTACATGCAAAAGAATTGCTGCAGATTTGAAACATTCTGCAATTTAGTTTATGCTAAGAAAAAAAGCACAGTAGGGATTAGATTCCTATTAGTGATGAGCGAGTACTAAAAAGCTCGGGTGCTCAAGGCTTGGGCCGAGCATCCCAAGATACTCGTGTACTCGGCCCGAGCACTGAGCCCAATGTTATCCTATGGGGGACCCGAGTATTATTCTGAAATGACCACCGGCAGCATGTAGAAACCATAAAACTGTAAATTAAAAAAAAAAACGTGCGTGTGTGTGTAAGCGTGCATATATATATACACGCGGAGTGGAGTGCGGGAGGGGCCGTAGCCGAGCGGGGAAGTGTCGGGCTAAAGGCACGGTCATGCTGTGAGGGCCGGCCAATCACTGCAATTCCACAACAGGGCTGTGGCATTGCAGTGGTCTGCCAGCCAATCCCTGCATAAGGGCTGGCTCTAAAAAGAGCGCCAACATGAAGACCACGAGTACAGCACGAGTATTGCGAGATTACTCGGTCCCCGCTGAGTAGCCCGAGTACAGTGATACTCGTGCGAGTACCGAGTAGTAACAAGCATACTCGCTCATCACTAATTCCTATACATCCAAATCACTTTGCTAGAACTGTAAGATGCTGAATTCTTGACAGTTAAAATATTCAGCATTAAAAACTCACCAAAAACTCATCTTGGGCAAACAGCCCATTGTTATCCCTGCACTGATATTCAAAATTGTCAATGCAGTCAAATCAGCATTCAGAAGATGATAAAACTGTGGGAGAGCTAGTTGTCACACTTGGGGTCCCGTTACATGTTGCAATGCACCAACAATCCCACCAGCGATCCGACCTGGCAGGGATCGTTGGTGCATCGCTACATGGTCGCTGGTGAGCTGTCAATCAGGCAGATCTCACCAGCGACTCGTGTAACGATGCTGCGCTTGGAAACCAGGGTAAATATCGGGTAACCAAGCAAAGCACTTTGCTTATTTACCCGATATTTACCCTGGTTACAAGCGTACACTGCTTACAGGCTGCCAGCGCTGGCTCCCTGTATACGTAGCTAGGGTACACATCAGGTTACTAAGCACAGTGCTTTGCTTAGTTACCCAATATTTACCCTGGTTATGAGCGTACACTGCTTACAGAGTCGATGCTTGTTGGTCTCCTGCAGTCAAACACACCGATGTGTGCTGCCCTGCGAGACGCCGACGAGTCAAAAATGAACCAGAACAGTGTGTAACGATCAGCGATTTCACAGCAGGGGCCAGGTCGCTGCTTAGTCACACGCTGATGAGGTCACTAGTACGTCACAAAACCTGTGACTCAGTGAGATCGCTAGTGAGATCGCTGCTATGTGAGAAGTACCCCTTAGCCAGACTTCCCAGAAGAAGATAACTATGGTTATTTACCCTGTTTATTTTCTTGTCCTCTGTATACACAGCTCTGAACTAGTGAGGTATAAATAGAATTACTTAGGCTGAATTCATAAATTTACATGTCCAGCCTAAGCCCATGTAATCATCTGATAGAATGGATTTAGCGGCAATCCATTCGCAAAAACGTTGTGCAAACACAACTTTTGTTTTTTTATTTTTTTTTTCTAACTTGCTGATTGCAGCTTGATCTGTTTTTAACATCAAAATCTATGGAAAACGGCTTTATTAACAGATTGCTATTTATCTTCTAAGCAAAATGGATCCTTTACAAAAAGAAAAATGGATGGGAAACTAATGGATCCGTTATATAAAAACGGACAAAAAAGTTGTTTGAAAAATTTTTTTGACAACGGATTCCTGCTAGATCCGTTCTATCAGATGATTACTGGATATGTGAACATAACATTACCTTGCTTTCTGACCTAGATGCAGTGAACATATGATTACTGGGTGTAAGGAGGGAACAGGAACTGCTGAACCTATGAAACCCAGACCGCTCTATTATTCAGCCAGGATGCTGAAATTTCCCAATAGCTGGACTAATATCAGCCACATTTACAAGGGAAATTATCAATAAATTGATTTTTTTTTTTTAATGAGTTAAAAGGGGTTGTCCACTACTAGGTTATCCCTTTTTCATTCACCATTTCAATTGAAAGAAAAAGACCTATACTAACCTTGAGTGCCGATGTGGTTCCAGCGGTGTTGGAACTCAGGTTACCAGGTCTCGCTTGAGGTTGTAAAGTCACATGAAGAGCATGGGAAAGCTGGGTGCTGAGAGATGTATAGCAGAGCATGGGAAAGCTGGGTGCTCAGCACAAAACATTCCCATTCCATGCTTGTATCTTCATCCCCCCTCGTATATAGTTCTCCAAATACTATAATGGCCCCCACATAGCCTTCCATATAGTATAAAGGGTCCCACATAATCATTCATATATTAGAATGCACCCCCATAGTCCTCCATGTATTATAATGCATTTCCCATAGTCCTCCATGTATTATAATTCACCCCATAGTTCTCCATATATTATACTGCACCACAGTCCTCTGTTTTATAATGCACCCCCATAGTCCTCCATGTATAAAGTAGCCTCCATAATCCTCCATATATTATAATGTAGCCCCCATAATCCTATATGTATTACAATGCAGCCCCATAAACCTTCATATTGTATTATGCAACCCCATACTCCTCCATGTATAATGCACCCATATAGTCCATGTATAAGGTGTCCTTCATGTTTATTATGCAGCCCCATAGACCTCCATGTATCATGCAGCCAGGCAACCCCAAGGACTCCATATGTCATGCAGCAAGCCCCCCCTCCAGGCCTCCATGTGCCATGCAGTCAGCCCCTCAATGTGCCATGCAGTCAGTTCCCCCCCCCCCCTTCAAGGACTTCATGTGTCCTGCAGCCAGCCTCTCCGTGCACTCACTGTTTTATTAAAAAAAAAAAAAGTACTCACATACAGTCATATGAAAAAGTTTGGACACCCCTATTAATGTTAACCTTTTTTCTTTATAACAATTTGGGTTTTTGCAACAGCTACTTCAGTTTCATATATCTAATAACTGATGGACTCAGTAATATTTCTGGATTGAAATGAGGTTTATTGTACTAACAGAAAACGTGCAATCCGCATTTAAACAAAATTTGACCGGTGCAAAAGTATGGGCACCTCAACATAAGTGACAAATTTTGGAGATCCTCCTTTTGCAAAAATAACAGCCTCTAGTCACTTCCTGTAGCTTTTAATGAGATCTTTGATGAAGGTATATTTGACCATTCCTGTTTCAAAACAATTCCAGTTCAGTTAAGTTTGATGGTCGCCGAGCATGGACAGCACGCTTCAAATCATCCCACAGATTTTCAATGATATTCAGGTCTGGGGACTGGGATGGCCATTCCAGAACATTGTAACTGAGTAGACTGATTCTTGCACATTATTGTCAAGAATCTGCTGATACTGAGTTGAATCCATGCGACCCTCAACTTTAACAAGATTCCCGGTGCCGGCATTGGCCACACAGCCCCAAAGCATGATGGAACCTCCACCAAATTTTACTATGGGGAGCAAGTGCTTTTCTTGGAATGCCGTGTTTTTTTGCCTCCATGCATAATGCCTTTTTGTATGACCAAACAACTCAATCTTTGTTTCTTCAGTCCACAGGACCTTCTTCCAAAATGTAACTGGCTTGTGCAAATGTGCTTTTCCATACCTCAGGCGACTCTGTTTGTGGTGTGCTTGCAGAAACTGCTTCTTTCGCATCACTTTCCCATACAGCTTCTCCTTGTGCAAAGTGCGCTGTATTGTTGACCGATGCACATTGACACCATCTGCAGCAAGATGAAGCTGCAGGTCTTTGGAGGTGGTCTGTGGATTGTCCTTGACTGTTCTCACCATTCTTCTTCTCTGCCTTTCTGATATTTTTCTTGGCTTGCCACTTCTGGGATTAACAAGAACTGTACATGTGTTCTTCCATTTCCTTACTATGTTCCTCACAGTGGAAACTGACAGTTTAAATCTCTGAGACAACTTTTTGTATACTTCCCCTGAAGAACTATGTTGAATATTCTTTGTTTTCTGATCATTTGAGAGTTGTTTTGAGGAGCCCATAATGCCACTCTTCATAGGGGATTCAAATAGGAGAACAACTTGCAAGTGGCCACCTTAAATACCTTTTCTCATGATTAGATACACCTGCCTATGAAGTTCAAAGCTCAATGAGGTTACAAAACAAATTTTAGTGGTTTAGTAAGTCAGTAAAAAGTAGTTAGGAGTGTTCAAATCAAGAAATTGATAAGGGTGCCCATACTTTTGCACCGGTCAAATTTTGTTTAAATGCGGATTGCACATTTTCTGTTAGTACAATAAACCTCATTTCAATCCAGAAATATTACTGAATCCATCAGTTATTAGATATATGAAACTGAAATAGCTGTTGCAAAAACCCAAATTGTTATAAAGGAAAAAGGTTAACATTAATAGGGGTGCCCAAACTTTTTCATATGACTGTATCTTCTCCTTCCACCTCACCTCTGTCCTCTACATGTTTCATTGCTGCTCGTCGTCACTTCTGTCCTCGTTCCCCCGTGGCTCCGGTCGGCATCCTCCTGTGCTCTGTGCTCTAACCACACACAGTAGTCGCACAGGAGTGACATCACCACGCAGGCATGGGAGAAGACTGATGTGCATAGAACGATGCCGGCGTCGCTCTATGCAATATTAAAGCAGAGTGCGGCGACAGGAGCGCAGTGACGCCACCGCTGATACCATGCAGGGGGGCCCGGTTTCAGCGACGCAGGCCCCCCCGCGAGGTATGCGGCAGAACAGCGCAGCTCCTCTCTCACAGAAAGGACCTGACTGCTGATCTGCCGGGTGGCCGCGGGCCCCAAACCACCCGGTTGTAATGGCGATCGCGGTAGTTACGCCCCTGCTACTGACTTCTCTCTTCTAACCTTCAAATGAGCAGCAGCTGCAGTGCTCACTGCCTCACTTCCTGTTGATTGATTAATCTGTCCAATGTTGAGGTGAGAGAAGGCAGTGCTGATTCGAAGCAAGGCTTGTTAGACATCACCACCTCACATGAGTCCCAGGAACGTGAGCCCAGACACCCCTGGAACTGTAATGTAAAGATTCATTGGCATTGAATTACTTCTATAAGACTATTGGAAAAAAGGAGATAAATATATAGCTAAAATGGATTGAGTAAAAGGACAAAGGCATTGCATTACTGCTTTGGAAATATTAGGCAAAGAAGATTCTTAGCTTATACATTGGCCAATCCATGTGATCCCAATACCTCCTCAACAAGGTGATCTCATATCGTGAATCTAACCTAAAATGCCTCTGTGTGCTTAAAAATATGTTTTCTGTGCAGATAGGTTCTTGGCTAAATAAGATGGGACACACACCCTGGTAATAGGGCGGAGTGCTTAGTCAGAGTAAATGTACTACAACTATATCAGAAAACTGACTAGCAGCTTCAATAAATGTGAACAGATGCCTACTGAAAAAGTAGTTATGTTTTTCACATTTATTAAAGCTGCTGGTCAGTTTTCTGATATATATGTAGAACTACTGGAATTGTCTCACCATTTTAAGTGATTGTAGGCTTGTTATTTTAATTGGGGAAACATGTGGAATGCAAAGAGGTTGTCCTAGTAGTGAGCAAGCCCTTTAAAATGTCCATCACATCCATGCCCACTAATAGGTATTTTAGGACCTCGGGGGGCACATTGTATAATGCAAACGATAAAATAAATAGAAAAAAAGAAATAACATAATAAAGCAAACTTAAAAAGATTGAGCTAAACAAAAATGAATTGCCAGTCTAAATCACGGTTTCTATCCCATCCACATAAAAAAATGTGTATAATATATATTTTATTTCTCCAAAAAGGGGTACGTAGTGTAAATCTTTTTTAGCAGTCCTTTTGTAGTTGCTTATGTGATGCCCTGGCCTAGCCAGGTGGTCACAGACACAACATCATACACCCCCCCCCCCTTCCCTGGACAGGTCACATCAGTCCCACATTAAACCCTTGTTGCCACCCTCCAGGGTTGATGTTCACACCAGGTGGGGCGGAGCCAGGCGGTTGACCCCGCTCACCGAGGAGTTCACAGGCTTGGAGGCGGGAAAAACACGACAATTGAGTTCAGTCAGTCGAGTTGTGGGCAGTAGAGTGAGAGGAGTGGAACTGTTGGTGTCTGCGTTGGAGCCCAGGCACTTCCAGCAAGGTAGGCAGACGGTGGTTGCCATCTGCAGGAGTTGGCGAAGGTCAGCGGAACCGTAGGACCGGGGTCGGGCGGTGGCCCGCCAGTACCGAACCGGGGAGCTGATTGGAGCCAAGCACCAGGCAGGGTACTCAGACTCCGACTAGGCTTGAAGCCAACCTTTAGTCAAATTTATTGATTGCGGTCTGGACCTCAGGGATTCATTCCCACCCAAGTCCCGATTGAAGGCAAAAGCCCAACCGTTCCGGATAAGTGCCGTCGCCAAGGGCCAGAGATCTACAGGGCCGGCGTCTGCAGGTAAACTGGCTCCTCCGACACATACAGCGGGGAGCGGACTACCAGTGCCCAGGCATTGGAGTCAAGACACAAAACACAGGTGCAGGGAAACGACAGCCACCATCAACCCGTCCAGGGAGAACACCGCTGCCGGCCCCATCCATCCAGCCATTTGGTTTACCAGAGACTCTGTCCATCTGTGTCTGAGTGAGTACACCTGTGCCATCCGGCACCGCGCTGCCCTGCACTGCACCGCAACCCTGCACCCCACCAAAACCCATCCTGCGGAACCCTCCCTCCTACCGGAACCAACAGCCCCTACCCACGGAGGGGTCAACACCTAGCTGCTCTCCACCATTGCTCCCGGGAACCCCGTCACCAGCAGCGGTGGTGCCCACCATCACCACAACCCGTGGGTGGCATCACGAACTCTATCTATCCCAAAAATCCAATTTTCCCACCCCCCCCACTTCACTCGTGGGCCCACTCGAGTCACCGTGGAGAAGGCACCGGATCCGAGCGCGATCTCCCCAAGCAGCCCCTGCGACGGGGAAGCTGGCCCCCGCCCCCGACACTTAGCTAATTGTAAAATTCAACCTATATTTACTGATTTAATTTAGATTTTTCCCTGATATCAGGAAAAAAATAGAGCTACAAAGATGTGATTAAAAATTAACCCCCATGAATTGAGAGAAAAAAGGGCAACAATCATTTGACTACCTGAATGACAAAAAAAAATATAAAGTGTGTGTATATATAGAGCTATGAAATATTTAAATGGGTATGTATGATAAAATCAGCAAATGTCATTGGTCAGGAACAGGTGTGAATAGCCCAGTTATTGATGGCTGCAGTACATGTACAGTAGTTGTTTCTATTTCTGTATGAAGTGGATGACTTAGGCTTTACAATGGTGGTTGTATCTTCTTACATCCACGTGCACGCTTTGTGATGCATTAGCAAGGTGATGATCGTTTGTCCTGAAAGCTGGGAGCCTTCGGAAAGCCTAGGTGCCTACTATGATAAATCTCTTGTGAAGCCTAGCCTTTTGTGTACGGCCTCATTCAAACATCAGTATGGCATGTGTTACGTTCAGTTCAGGAGTGGACCTACTAGGCCGTGCACCGGACTTCCCCAGGGAGGCCACCAGGAGCAAACCCCTATACAGGGACTGTCTGGTGACCACCCCAGAGGGCCTAGATGCACAGTGGCCGGAACAAAGGCGGGATAACGGGAGCGTCCTCGGAAAGTCCGGAGGGAATACTGAGGCCAGTCCCGTGATGACTTTGGACCGGAGGAAATCTGAACGGATGACCGGAGCCGGGTGAAGACAGCAGGCAGAGTCCGGGACCAATGACGAGTACAGGCTGGAGACTTCAGATGTAATCCGGAGCCGGTGGCGAAGGGAAGCAGAGGGACGATGGAGAGGTCCACTGCAAACAGATACCGGGCAATCTCCAGGGAGCCAGACCAGCTGTGGCACACACCGGGCATCAGGTTCTGAGGACAGAGACAGGGTTAATCCAGGAACAGAACACAGAGGGCTTGAACACTATCACAAGATACAAGATACTAAGCTATGAGAACTTGTTGAACAAGCTCCAACCGTATGTAACAGGAAGTCTTTTATACCCTGCACCTGCAATCAGCCATATCCTGTTCCAGGGATGCTGTCCCTTTAAGAAAAGGTGAATGAGCGTGCCCGCGCCCTAATTGCGCATGCGCAAAGCCCGGGAGCCCGAAGCAAGCACAGGAGGCCGGGGACAGGATGCAGAGGAGCCGGAGGCAGAGTCCCGAGTCGCAGCATGCCGGCGGGACCGCCGAGCAGTAAGTACGGGGGACGCAGGGGAGCAGGAGCGGGAGCTGCGGCCGCAGTCGGTGAGCACAGGGACTGAATCAGTGGGTACGGAGCATCGCCGGGACACCGGGACCGGATCAGTGGGTAAGGACCAGTGCCGGGACACCGGGACCGGATCAGTGGGTAAGGACCAGTGCCGGGACACCGGGGGCATGTCATCATGTATGTGTTGATCTGTTTATTACAGATTCAGCATGAGCCAATTATAATCTATGGTGCTATTCATGTTTTTTTTTTTTTTTTCATGGAAAGAGCTGGGCAGACCCAAACCGCAAAAGTCCAGATGTGTGTGGTTTCAAAGTTTCCCGGGTGCCGAGTTCGGGCCCAGGACTCCGGCTGTTTGATCCGGATCCGGCACTTAAGAAGTTAAAATATGAATGAAGCGAGAGCTCCTGCATGGCTGTATGCTGCTTCTATAGCTTCCGCTCATTATTTCTCTTCCATATGCACTCAGCACTGTTTTCCCGGCCAGCCTTGCCTTTGTGATTGGTTGCAGTCAGACGTGCCCCCAGCCTGTGTGACCACATCTGACTGCAAAGCACTAACCGCAAATGGATGGCATTTGTGTGAAGTCTGTGTGCTATGAGTATAACATTGTGAACTATAGGAGAAGATTTTTAATTTATATATTTATTGATTCATCAGGGAAACACAAACACACTGATGGTAAAATTGATACACAAATAGCACATGGATGACACACTGATCCAAATCACTAAGGACCATGATACAGTTCATTCACGTATATGTTTAAATATGGACATGTGAGGCCTCAGCATCATACGAGACAAGTGATTTCACCATTCACTATTGCAGTACTACAGTATTGTATTGTATAGGTGGTCAAGTGATTTCAGAGTTAAAGGGTTATTTCCCTCTCCAAGATACTATCCCAATATGTAGTAGGTGTAGTAATAATATTAGAAAATGCCTCCAATAAGATATGTAGTATAGTTCTTCTAATTCACTATGTCAATTTCCTCATGTTCGGGGCATTGCAGGACCTAAGATATCCATTGTTATGACCACGAAAAACTGACTAACTGTGACTATATGCGTGGTCATGACTCCTAACCATGGATACTTAAGGTCCTGCAATGCACTGAACATGAAATAAGTAGCATAGTACATCAGGAGAACTACTATTTGTAATTGAAGGTATTTGCTAATATTATTACACTTACTACATATTAGGATAGGATCTTGAAGATGGGAAAAGCCCTTTAAGGCCTCTAAAGGGACTAATAAACTATAGGGAAACATATAAAAAGTTGAATATAAGAAATGGCCCATCAAAATATAGTTTAAATTGCCTTCCTTTTTGTCAAATGAAAATAGGACATTTTAAATAAAAAACATATTTGGCAATGTGGCCAAATAAATGTGGTAATAAATTAACTTAAAAAAATTAAAATATTTATTCTATATAAAATATTCTGAAACTTAAACAACCCGCTTAAATTGCATTTATTTATTTATTTATTTATTTATTTTTTTTCCTTGTCCCAAAATTTTCCTCCAAAACATGCAATAAAAAGCTAGGAAATACTTAAATAATTAAGTTCCATGTGCCTTACATGTATGGGGTACGGTGTAGACTAAAAGTAAATAAGACAAAAGAAACAATCTTCCAGGGGACCAACACTAGGCATACAGGCTTTAGTTCACTTCATAAATATCACCAGCTGGAAATGAAAGCCCGGGAAACTTTAAATAGCTACACCCACAAGGTGATAGAGCAGATTAAATTACAGCATTTGAAGCTCTTGTTTTTAGAAAGGCAATGGACACACAAAGTGTTCAAAACCAAGACTACAAACAAATCTGACTGGACCCAGTGCAGAAGGAAACAGACCACAGCAAAGAAGGCGGCTGAATGGAATCTAATGCATGACAGTTACAAGGTCTCAGGTGTGAATTGTGAGCAGATATGTTAACCCCTTAATGACCCATGACGTACTGTTATCAACAGCTGATATGTGTGCCTGCTAGCCGTGGGTGGAATCGCTTCCACCCACGGCCATTAACCCCTTACATTTTGCTGCCAAAGTCTTGGCAGCGATATGTATATGGGCGCCGCCATGACAGTGACTTACCCCGCCCCCACCGGAAGTCACGTGACATGATCACGTGACTTTCGGCGGTTGCCATGGTAGCACAGGGTCATGTGATGACGCCTGTAGCTAACATGAGTCACTTCCTCTCAATGCCGGAATACAGCCGGCATTGAAAGTGAAGCAGCAAATCTGCAGTTCTCAGCTCTGTAGCTGAGATCTGCAGATAGTGCAGAGCGATCGGATTGCTGATCGCAATAGCCCCCTAGGGAAACTAGTAAAATAAAAAAAAAATTAAAATTTTTTTTTAAAAAAATTAAAAAAAAATAAAAAAACCTAAAAGTTCAAATCACCCCCCTTTCACCCCATTGAAAATTAAAGGGTTAAAAAAAATAAAAAATACACACATTTGGTATCGCCACGTTCAGAAATGCCCGATCTATCAAAATATAAAATTAATGAATCTGATCAGTAAACGGCTTAGCGGCAAAAAAATTCCAAACGCCAAAATTACGTTTTTTGGTCGCCGCAAATTTTGCGCAACATGCAATAACTGGCGATCAAAACGTAGCATCGGCGCAAATATGGTACCGTTAAGAACGTCAGGTCGAGACGCAAAAAATAAGCCATCACTGAGCCTCAGATCCTGAAAAATGAGAACGCTACGGGTTTTGGAAAATGGCGCAAAACGTGTGCCACGTTTTTTGGACAAGCTTGTGAATTTTTTTTAACCCCTTAGATACAAGTAAACCTATACATGTTTGGTGTCTACAAACTCGCACCGACCTGAGGCATCAAACCTACACATCAGTTTTACCATATAGTGAACACGGTGAATAAAATATCCCAAAAACTATTGTACAATCCCACTTTTTTTGCAATTTTTCCGCACTTGGAATTTTTTTGCCGTTTTCCAGTACACTATATGGTAAAACTTATGGTTTCATTTAAAAGTACAACTCGTCCCGCAAAAAACAAGCCCTCATATGGCAAGATTGACGGAAAAATAAAAAAGTTACGGCTCTCGGAAGAAGGGGAGCAAAAAACAAAAACGCAAAAACGGAAAGTGCCCGGGGGCTGAAGGGGTTAAATTTGGTGTTGTAGCTCACACACTCTCTTGTACAGTACAATGGAAGGTCAACATAGCACCTCATGGCAAAGAATTCTCTGCTTTCCGAGCTAAGTTTGTAAGGGCGTTGTTCATGGTTTCGAATCTCATGGATTATGTTGATGCATCTACCAAAAACCCCATTGCCATCTTAAACAGCGTAAGGTTGTTTAAAATAATCTTTGTGCATTTAACTGGATTTCTAAGTCCTCCATCCAGAGATATAAAAATCCAGCCACCGAGGTGGCTGTTGTTATATTTGCCCTGATCACTGCCGCTGAGGCTCATAGGCCCTTTTTAAAAGACCACATATTTTGCTGTCAACTGTACTAGTCCTCAAATGGTATGGAAGACTTTGTGTACACTTTGGCTACTGGAATGTCACTTTTTGTGACTTCCTCCCATACGTTCACGTCTCCTGGCAGTGTTGGTTCTGGGAGATGGTTTCTGAAATCTCTTGGAATGAGTAATTTATTTTCTGCATCTTTCCCATTCCTCTATGATCATGGCCCATTTGTGCTCATTAACAGGAAATACCCTATTCTTCTAAGTCTAAAGTCCCCCAAACATATCAGTGTATAGACCAGGATTTTACTTTTTATCTTCTACCTTCATGGTATTTCTAACAGCTCTTATCAGTTGCCAGAATCTTCTGATGAAAATTATTTATTTCCTTCCTCTGGAGGGACCACAGCTATCTCTTCATCTTCATCTTCATCTTGGTCTAAGGCGGGCTTTGCACACTACGACATCGCAGGCCGATGCTGCGATGTCGAGTGCGATAGTGCCCGCCCCCGTCGCAGCAGCGATATGTGGTGATAGCTGGCGTAGCGAAAGTTATCGCTACGCCAGCTTCACACACACACTCACCTGCCGTGCGACGTCCCTGTGGCCGGCGACCCGCCTCCTTGTTAAGGGGGCGGGTCGTGCGGCGTCACTGCGACGTCACACGGCAGGCGGCCAATCAGAGCGGAGGGGCGGAGATGAGCAGGATGTAACCATCCTGCCCACCTCCTTCCTTCCGCATATTCTACGGAAGCCGCAGTGAGGCCGGTAGGAGACGTTCCTTGCTCCTGCGACTTCACACACAGCGATGTGTGCTGCCGCAGGAGCGAGGAACAACATCGGACCATTGCGTCAGCGTAATCATGGATTACGCCGACGCTGTACCGATGATACGATTACGACGCTTTTGCGGTCGTTAATCATATCATCCAGCCTTTACACACTGCGATGTCGCATGCGATGCCGGAAGTGCGTCATTTTCAATTTGACCCCACCGACATCGCACTTGCGATGTCGCAGCGTGCAAAGTGCCCCTAAGGGGCACTTTGCACGCTGCGACATCGCAGGCCGATGCTGCGATGCCGAGCGCGATAGTCCCCGCCCCCGTCGCAGCTGCGATATCATTGTGATAACTGCCGTAGCAAAAATTATCGCTACGGTAGCTTCACATGGACTCACCTGTCCTGCGACCGTCGCTCTGGCTGGCAACCCGCCTCCTTATTAAGGGGGCGGGTCGTATGGCGTCACTGCGACGTCACACGGCAGGCGGCCAATAGGAGTGGAGGGGCGGAGATGAGCGGGATGTAACATCCCGCCCACCTCCTTCCTTCCGCATATCCTACGGAAGCCGCAGTGATGCCGGTAGATGTTCCTCGCTCCTGCGGCTTCACACACAGCGATGTGTGCTGCCGCAGGAACGAGGAACAACATTGGACCGTCGCGTCAGCGTAATCATGGATTACGCCGACGCTGCACCGATGATACGATTACGACGCTTTTGCGCTCGTTAATTGTATCATCGAGCCTTTACACACTACGATGTCGCATGCGATGCCGGAAGTGCGTCATTTTCAATTTGACCCCACCGACATCGCAGGTATGTCGTAGTGTGCAAAGCCTGCCTAAGTCAAAGGACTGATTTGCTTCTTCAGAACTTAGCTCCATCTCCCATCTTGGTCTTTTATGATATACTTTTATGATCTTTTGTAGATAGGAACCTACTCTCCTGTGGGAACACAGTCTCTGGACAACTTACATAGACTGGGGTTGGTTCAGAGAGAATGTCCGAGCTTGGTAAATCATCCCAGTAAGGAAATCCTCCACACAGTTAAGCCTAAACCTACTCTTCCCGTAGGTTTGTATTACCTTAGGGTAAATTTCACCCTCTGGTCATCCTTCTGCTCCATGGCATTCCAGGGTGGAACACACACACTATGCAGGTACAAAAGCTGTAATGTGACCAATTCCATGAGATGCTGAGAGCCCTCATGCAGAGGGAAGTGACTCAGCACCAGGAGCATCATCCTGCTCCTCTGGTGCAGACTGAGGAACCTCTCTACTACAGGTGCCATCACTAGAGTTGAGCGATGTTCGAGGTTCGCCAATTTCATGTTCGAGTGATTTTGTTGGGGGGTGCTCGAGCTCGAACTCGAGCTTTTTGCTAAAAGTTCGACAGTTTGAGTTAGGTTCGAGAACGGTTCGATCAACAAAAACGTGGCTCTTCCCAGGCTATGTGCACACGTTGCTATCTGCATGCGTCCTGCGTTCCCAACACAATCCCTCTCTATTTCCTACTTACCGATCATGGGCGTATCGCTGCATGACAGTCAGCAATCTGCGGTGTCTTTTCCTCTTTGAATAATGAAGCGGCAGCTATTTTCTAATCAGGTATTCTGTGCTTTCCCCGCCCACCGGCGCCCATGATTGGTTGCAGTGAGACAGCTGTCACTCATCGTGGGAGTGTGTCTGACTGCAACCAATCACAGCCGCCGGCGGGCGGGTCTATATCGTGCAGTAAAATAAATAAATAATAATAAAAAAAAATGCGGTTCCCCCCATATTTGATACCAGCCAGGATAAAACCACACGGCTGGAGGCTGGTATTGTCAGGATGGAGAGAACCACATTATGGGGAGCCCACCACCCTAACAAGATCAGCAGGCAGCCGCCCGGAATTTTTGCATCAATTAGATGCGACAGTCCCGGGACTCCACCCAGCTCATCCCGAATTACCCTGGTGTGGTGGCAATCGGGGTAATACTGAGTTTAATCATGCCAGGTGTTTCCCTGAGATACCTTCCATGATTAAACTGTAAGTGAAAGTAAAGAAACACACATCAAAAAATCCATTATTTGGAATAAAAGACAAAAAAATCCTCTTTCACCATTTTATTAATCCCAAAACAACAATCCAGGTTTGAAGTAATCCACATGACACTATCAGCTCTGCTAGCTCTGCTAGATGAAGATGACAGGGAGCGTTCTGTGTCCTCTCCACGTAGCACATGAAGAGAATCGCGCTGTAATCTGAGAACTTCAGTCTGCAATGCAGAAGTCAAGATTACCAATCTGCCCATGTTTTTCATTAGAGCCAGTAGCTCAATGGTTAGAGCATTCGACTCAGAAGCATTAGTTCACGAGTTCTAGCCCCCCTGGCTGTCCCGGTAAAAAAATTTAATTTTATTTTTCATTTTAAATTAGAATTTTTTTATTTATAATTCTAATTTTAATTTAATTATGCACTGAGGGGAGGAGCCGGACATCAGCTGTGAGACGCACCTCTAAAATCAGAGCAGTTCACGGAATGGGGCTACATTGCTCTATTTCTTTCTCTCAGGCCTGAAACACACATCCGTTAAAAACACGCACGTGCCGCGAGACACGTATTTTCCCTGCATGTTGCGTGAGGTAAGTACATGTCTCGGGTACGTGCAGTCCACGTTTGTTCTCCGTGTGCTATCCGGAGAACAGGTAATTTACATACTCATGTGGCCGCGCTGCTGGCCAGGGTCCTGATCTTCGGCTCCAGCCCCGCCCACTCCCCGCTGACGCTGCTTCCGGCCGAGCGGAGGGGCGGAGATCAGTGCCCGGGACAGCATGCCCACCTCCTTTACACGCTCATAACGAGCGGCGGCTGGCAGGAACAGTTTGCAGCGGTAGAATCTGCGGGGCTGGTGGAGGTGAGTATTTGTTTTTTTTTATTTTAAAATTAATGACACGTGTTCTCCGGCGCGTGTCACACGGAACCGCAGCCATACTACATCCGTGTGGTACGGGTGCAGGACGTGTGACACCCGTGCTGCCGGAGAATACATGGACATGTCAGCATGCAAAAATCACGGACACACGTAAGTATGGAACGGACACACGTTCCGTTCCAAAATACTTACATGTGTCCATACAATAGTGAAAACATAGGTCCACATGTCTCCGTGCCGCCGGTACATGAAAACACTGCCAAACACGTACCGGTGGCACGGATGTGTGTCGGAGGCCTCAGTCAGTCAGTGAGTCTCAGTCAGTCAGTCTCAGACAAGAGTATGGCTAAGCTTCACCGTTTTAAGGTGCCTGGAGAAAATAACGAACTATGTCCCAAAATAAGCTCCGGCACTCAAAAATTCTTGTGTTTATGAATATGTCTTTTATTCAAGATTCAAAGTGACATTTGGTCAGAACAAAACAAAAACGTTTCGGCTATTTGCCTTCTTCAATTTGTTACTATCTATGACAAAAGAACAAATTATTAATACCACATATTTAGTATCATAGTAACAAAAAAGGTACTTTACATGTCTTCAGAAAAAAACAATACAACAAAACCATCATATAATATGCATACAAAAGGGTGCATTACCTAAGATAATGATGGAAATACACTGGGTTCACAACACTTTTCCATTTGTACAGTTATAGCAAAATTACATCTGTATAATAGAGATAATCCATTAGTACTTCACAGAAATGAAACATCAATTCATTCAGAAGAAAAATTATATGTAGTAGAAAATTTTCTACAAAGACTATACAGAGGGCTATTTCAAGATCATGACGATCCACATTCTATGTAGGTAGAAACACCTACCTCTATTATTGTAGCATGTGTCAAAATCGCATTATGGCAATCTGCCATCAATCATTATATAGTGGAGAGAGCATCTATAAAGAGGAAGAGGGTGCTTGTTACAGGGTAAAAATCAAGGAAAAAGAGGGAGACATAAAACATTTACCGGGGTATAATTACCATTGGTGGTGTGGGAACGAAGTGAACTGAAAGATAAAGTGAAAAAAGTAAAACTTCCACTTAGAAGAATAATGAACAACCAGCACCCATATTATCTAGACATACCTGTGTCACCGGTGGTCAGAGGAGAATGAATGAAAGAACAACCCTGCGCGGGTTTAAGTAGCAGTGAGGGGCGGGCATAGTTACCCACTTCTGTATTGTGGAACGCAAGCAGTGATTACAGTGAAGCGCACGCCACGCATGCGCAGTGTGAACCCGGAAACGCGTGCATGACCAGTGCAGTTAAAAATAGAATGTGAACGTGAACCGCTCCAGAGGAATTGCTCCTGAGTCTCAACGTGTCTGAAAGAGATGTTAACCATTTATCAGCCATGATAATCATAGCAATATAGTGAAATAATCAGATAGTCATAAAAGTAAGTTGTAGTGAAAGGATATAGTATATAAATGGGATTATATTCATATTAAGTAAAATATGAATATGGAAGCCCAAAGCTACCTTAAGGAAAACTGGAGATATTACATACATGAGTATATAAAGAGAGATTTTTATCACATAGGGCAAAACAATAGGTATAAATTAATCTCCAACTGGATAGTCAGTCAGTCACTCAGTCAGTCAGCCTCTCCCTCTCCCATGATCAGCTGATGCGGTCACCTGACGGCATCAGCTGACACTATAAGTTGAGCGGTGAACCCGGCTTTTTACCGCCCGGCTAAACTATCAGCTGAAGCTGTCGGACAGGAGTCTGCACAGAAGTGTGGTTTTCTTTTTTGTTTTTTTTTTGCACTGATGCATCATCTGATTGTATAAACGGCTTTTATACAATCAGCTGCTGTCATGTGATTCAGGCCCTTGAACCTGACAATTCATCTGATCGCTTTGCCTTCCAGCAAACCGATCAAATGATATTGGATCCGGAGTGGACGGCGCGGGACCCTTGACCCAGGATTACTGCAGAGGGGGGGTTCTTTATTTCAATAAAGATGGAGTCACTAATTGTGTTGTGTTTTATTTCTAATAAAAGTATTTTTCTATGTTGTGTTTTTTTGTTTTTTTTTTTTTTTTTTTTTTATCTGTACTAGAAATTCATGGTGGCCATTTCTAATATTGGCGTGACGCCATGACTTTTTGGCTTAGGGCCAGTTGATAATATACAGCTATCCCATTACCCCATTATTACCCAGCAAGCCACCCGTCACCAGGGCAGCTGGAAGAGTTGCATACAGCGCCAGAAGATGGCACTTCTATGAAAGCGCCCTTTTCTGGGGCAGCTGCGGACTTCAATTCGCAGCAGGGGTGCCCAGAAAGCTGGGGCACCCTGAGCTGCGTATTCCAGTCCCCAGCTGCCCAGTTGTACCTGGCTGGATGCACAAATTGGACGAAGACCACGTCATTTATTTATTTTTTTTTAAAATATTTAATGAAATTCATGAAATAATTAGAAAAAAAAAGGGCTTCCATATATATTTTTGGTTCCCAGGTGGGTACAAATAGGCAGCTGGGGGTTGGGAGCAGCCCATAGCTGCCTGCTGTACCTGGCTAGCATACAAAAACAGGGCGAAGTCCACGTAATTTTTTTGGGGGGGCAAAAAACTCCTGCATACAGTCCTCGATGGAGTATGCTGGGCCTTGTAATTCTACAGCTGCTGTCTGTCTGTATGGAGGAGAGCAGACAGCAGCTGCAGAACTACAAGACTCAGCATGCTCCATCCAGGACTGTATGCAGGAGTTTTTTGCCCACCAAAAAAATGACGGGGGCTTCGCCATATTTTTTTATGCTAGCCAGGTACAACAGGCAGGTACTCACCTCTAACCATTTTTTTGCAATCCACGGAGTTTGGCTGTTCAAAGCTACAATCGCTGTTATCAGCCAATTAGCTATTTCTATAGGGAAAATACATGCTATTTAAAACACTGAGTACACTTTGTCTCCAAAATAGCCTGCAGTGGCAATAATAGTAGTGGAGGAGTGTGCTGATCACATGGTTATGAGATTATAGCAGATTGACTTCCCTGCTACTCGCAGAATGGAGATGATTTTCATTGCATGACATATTGTATCAATGTAAATGTGGTGGTAGCTTTGGAGGTCATAATCTGTGGCGATCCATACTCACCTCTAACCATTTTGCAAACCACAGAGTTTGGCTGTTCAAAGCTACAATCGCTGTTATCAGCCAATTAGCTATCTCTATAGGGAAAATACATGCTATTTAAAAACACTATCTACAAAGTGCGACAAATGCAAATTTATACATAATTAAATGACTGATTATTCTGAGTCACTGTCATTTGGTGCAAGGCGTTATGATTGTGGTAGAGGTAAAAAGAAAAATCTCTGGTCGTTTGCAGAACGGTGATGTTTTTTTGCATGATACTCTGCACTGATCAAACTGCGGCTGTAGCTGTGGAGGTTACAATTTATGTTGATTGAAAAACTTCTATTCAACCATTCAGTAATCCACATAACGTGGCCATTCAGGCTGCAATCACGGTTTTTCAGCTAGTTGGTTATCCCTATATAAGATAGCATACGCTATTTAAGCATTACCCACACATTGTGGTAAATGTACATCCATGTATCAATCTAAGGCTGTTAACAGGATACCCATTCACAATCTAGCATAGTACAAACGATATGTATATTCATGGCTAAAATTTCTACCTTTTGTATTTGAAGGAGTCTTATGAAATTATAATATATATTATTCATTATTGAAAATTATCCAATACTTCTAATCAAGCGCTATCGTCCTACACATCTTTGTGTGTCAACATCTTGTAACACTGCATTTTTTAACGTGTTCTGTATATGTTTGGTAAAAAAAACTTTTTCACCTTTTTGGTACTTAATCATAATAATAAAAAATAAATAAAAAAATTTTTAAATGTGAAATTACTCCTAGTCTCTTGTTTAAAAATAACAACAGGCAGGTACGGCTGCCCCCAACCCCCAGCTGCCTATTTGTACCCGGCTGGGAACAAAAAAAAATAGGTAAGTCCTTTTTTTAATTACTTCATAAATTTAATGAAATAATTAAAAAAAAATCGACATGAGCCTCGCCACATTTTTGTGTCTAGCCATGTACAACTAGGCAGCTGGGGATTGGAATCTTCAGCACAGGTTGGCCTGAGCTTTCTGGGCCCCTCTGCTGCGAATTGCAGTCCACAGCCGCCCCAGAAAATGGTGCTTTCATAGAAGCGCCATCATCTGGCGCTGCATCCAACTCTTCAGCTGCCCTGATGCCTGGTGGCTTGCTGAGTAATAATGAGTTAATACTAGATTTGTTTTACTAGCTAGTATGAAGTCAGAGATTCTTAATGTCAGGCAAGTTTGACCCGGCCATTAAGAATCTCCAATAAAGGATTAAAAAAAAGACACCACACAGAGAAAAAATACTTTAATAGAAATAAATACACAGACACATTAGAGACTCCATGTTTATTAATCCCTCTCATCCCTCCGCAATCCATGGTCTTCTGTCTTCTTTCTCCTTCAACCCATGCAGCTCTGCTACATCAGACAGTGCTGCATGGGAGGAAGGACGCTGCTGCTTCCCGTAAACTGCAGTTTATTCACTCAGTCAGTGAGTAGCAGAGGCTGCAGGCTGTAAGCGGTGACGTCACTGCTGACAGGCGGGTTGCTATAGCAACGGTGATCTCCGTTATTGACCGGCTGTGGCAGCCGGTGAATAACGGAACAGGGAAGCAGAACGGGGAGTCGACCATGTGCCAGAGCATTTTGCTGGTATACGGAGATGCTGTAACGATCACCACGTACCAAAGAGTGCAATGACAGGACGTAGCATGATGTCATAGCCATGTGACCAGTCTGTAGCCAATGAGACAATAGACACGTGACTGGTCACATGCGTGGGTTTTTTTAAATCACGGAAGGTCCTAGCATCAGTGTTGGTTACCGGGAGGATGCAGCAATTATTGGAAGGAAAAGCGGCAGGAGACAGAGTGCAGGATGCATCGCGGGGACCTGTAAGTGTTATGGCAATGTTTATTAACTGTATGTGTACATTTATAATGTGTTTTTATGTGTTTGCAAGCCATTGTTTTCAAAGGGGTTTGAGAGGTTTGTCGAATGGTTCACCGAACTCGAACGCGGCCTCCGTTCGACGAACCGAACTCGAGTCTTTAGAGGCTGGCTCGTCTCTAGTTGTCACTGTACCACTTCCTCCCCTATCTCCATGAGTCCATCCACAGGTAAGTCTTCGTACCACAGAGCCTGTCTCCTGTGTCTGTCCTCCACAGGGACAGTAAAATCACTGAGATGGTTGGGATGGGAGGGGTCTTTTAACTTCTTGTGTACTTCCTGTCCCTATTGAAGATATCAGAGACAACTCCTATTGTGCTGTCATGAGGGAGGACCTGGCAAAAAGAATTGTTGCTCTACATAATAATGACTTTGGCTATAAGAAGATTGCCAGCACACAGAAACTGAGCTGAAGCACATTGGACAAGAACATACAGTGGTTTAACAAGGCAGGTTCCACTCAGAACAGGGCTTTTTATGGTTGAACAAAGAAGTTGAGTGCACATGCTCATCCAGAGGTAGTCTTTTAAAAAAGACGTGTGAGTGCTGACAGCATTGCTGAAAAGGTTAAAAGGGTTGGATCAGCCTGTCAGTGCTCAGATCATACATCGCACACTGCAACAAATTGCTCTCTACGTCTGTCGTGATGGAAGAAAAAACAATCACTGATCTCGGGGAGACCAGCCAGAGAAAACACTGCCGGCAGCCAACCAGGGCGCTCAATACAGTGAAATCCTAGGTGCATTGCCCCCCGGGAAATATGCAAATCAAAATTCCGTGGAGCCTTTGTTAGTAGTCTCAACACAGAAACTAGCCAGATATCCCTCCGGAAGGAGACCACTATAACCACCATATTAAGTGTCCCTTTTAGTCAATATCCAACTCTTTGACAAGTTTAAAGATATGACAAGGGAAATACCAAGCCCAGATATCCATCCACAGACAGCTGTTTTGGGGTATTGCTCCTCATCAGTGTGGAGTAGGATTCTGGCCAGGTGGGAGCAATGCCTAATAGACCAACAAGACAAAACAATCACTGATCTCAGGGAGAAACTAGCCAGATATCCCGGAGGTGTTTTCTCTGGCTGGTCTCCCCAAGATCAGTGATTGTTTTGTCTTGTTGGTCTACTAGGCATTGCTCCCACCTGGCCAGAATTCTACTCCCCACTGATGAGGGGCAATGCCCCAAAACAGCTGTCTGTGGATTGATACCTGGCCTTGGTATTTCTGTTGTCATATCTTTAAACTTGTCAAAGAGTTGGATATTGACTAAAAGAAACACTTAATGGTGGTTATAGTGGTCTCCTAAAGAGAGCCTTTCATTGGCTAGGTCCTTCCCGGAGGGATATCTGGCTAGTTTCTGTGTTGAGACTCCTGTTCTGGACAAGATCATGAACTATTATAAGTATATAAGAGTTATATGGAGATATCCAAAAAGAACAGGATTTAAGATGGTGTTTGAACTGTACCACACATATATCTTTGTTATAAGACTCAGACAGTGAGTCTTGTGACAAGTGAATCATGCTGACATTGCTTAATATAAATGAGGAACCAAGCACATTACAGTAAATTGTATATCACAGAATAAGCTGTTCTATTTTATCAAATAGGAGGCGTGTTCCGTATTCTTGGCACCTAGCCAATAACTCCGTATAAATGTTTGTCCAACTTCCGGATTAAATCAGTCTTACTTTCTATTCATAGCCGAGTACGTCTCTTGTGTGTGTGAAAAAGAGTGGTATGCATGCTACCACAATTGACTCATAATTTGGACTGCAGACCGTTTAAGGTAGATGCAGGATTATTAGATTGCATCACAGTAAATTTATGGCCAGCATTAACAGTGGCGCCCAACGAACCTTAGGACAGAGTCTGGATGATGGCCGGCCATGCTGACACCTTGATTCGAAAGGCCACTACGCGAGAGGGGATGGAGATGCGCACTCCAAATGCAGGTGAGAAAATTTGTCTAATCTCACCTTGCAAACCTCATGCGTGTACTTGCATTTCGAAAGGGGGGTTGGGCTCTCCCAGTCTAAACACCTAATGACCGCCATCTCGCATGAGATAAGCCGTCCTAAGAGATCCCACACCAAGGTGGTCAGGTTCACCTTAAGCTATCTGTATAAATGTAATTCTAAATCCCATGAAATGTAATGTGGTTTTGGGTTTTTGTCTGCTCTGGAAGAAATATAATGCAGCCACTGGTATGGTATATAAATTAGAAGGTCCTGAAATACAGCAATAATACCTAAAATATAACTTTTATTAGTTCCTCTAAAAATAGGGAAGGATCACCTCGCCTATGCATAAAAAATCAACTCAGGGATTAAATCGATTGCTAAAAATCCTCCAATGTACTGGGAGGGACCAGCAAACCCTGTGAAAATGCAAAAACACCTCAATAACAGTTGGTGCTGGCAGATATATGTATATATTCAACCTAGATGATCAAGATTTTTCACACAACTGCTCATTCAAACCCTGTTCACAAAAACGGCAGTGGTGTTAATCACATCCAATAGTATCCTCCAGTTTGCTAATAGGAGGTAGTTTTTTTAGTGACCATATTACCCACATACGTTTGGTCACAAAGACAATGTTCATCACATCCGGTTAGAACAAATAAACAATATCCAGGAATGCAGAGATTCAAGTTGTTAACCTGGTATTGTCTGAAAGGGAACAATCTCACCCAATTCCTGGTGTCTTGTTTCCCAGATGGTCAGTTTGTCCTCATATTTGGCGTAGTCCAAAAAGACCCTCATCAAACAGGTCTAGGACCCCTTATGAATGGACTCACTGTCCTCTCCCAGAGTCTCCTTCTCCCTTCTCCCGACGCGTTTCTTATAAACCATTCATCAGGGGAGCATTAAGGAGTTAACCTATACTGGGTTAATCTAGAATAAATGAGAATATGGGAAGAGTAAGAGGGGTTCTCAATTGCAGCCCCCAACATAAACCTCACACTACATAGAGGAAACATGGAGAAATAAGCGACTTACCAGACGGTGACAGCGCCAATCTTATAAGCTGTACACCGCTGCCCTGTAAAAGCACCTTTTAAATAATCGCCACTCTCCTGCCAGCGTCTGACGTCACATCCGTGATTGCGCTCACCGCTTCCGCCCGGTGGAGCGCATCTGTGGAACGCACGTCCCACAGGAAGTGACGTCGGACCACATCCGGCGCGCTCAATATACTACCCTAGTAATACAAGAGTGGGACGCAACAACGCCCCGCGGCCCGCCCCCTCACCTGATTGGAACGGCGCAGCCCATGCTACATCACCACTCATGCGCCTAGTCCGTGACACGGACTTTCCAAACCTTGGAAGGATAAGTGTTTTGTCATAACGTACACTATTCAAAACGGGCGATAACCGCTAAAAACCAGATGATATGACTAGGTTTCCAAAGTACACAAAAACAAAAAATAGAGATTGAATGTCAGAGCAGAGGCAAAATCTCAGAAATAGAACAAAAATGCGGAATAAAAAAATCATTAAATCTAAAAAGAGTTACTGAAGACTTTCAGAGGACAAAAAAGGGCCCTGAGAGAAGCACTGGAGGGAAGTGTCAACTACAGCACTATAGAGATAAGGGGATGGAAAATACACGTTGGATTCATAAGGAATTAACTGAAAGAAGGGAAAGACAGTGGAGAAACAGCTAACCAACTCCGTCACCAACTAGGCTAAACTGATGGTTCTGACCCTGCCTTACTGCGGGGGTTGGCACCCTAAAAAGTCGGTGGTTGGCGCCCCCACTCGTCCGATGGCTTTCCCTCCTAGCTGTCACTACGGGCTCCACTTACAAAAAGGGTGCATAGGAAATACATTCATTGAGACCAAGAGGATGGACTGTTTTTAGTCGGAAGATCCACCTGCACTCTTTCTGGAGGATTTTCTTATCCCAATCACCTCCCCGCTTCAGCGGAAAAACCACATCAATGCCTTGGAAGGTGATTTGATAAATATCACCCCCATGAAAAGTATTCAGATGTTTTGCCAGTGGGGTATCATTCCCAACTCTTATGTCTCTCAGGTGTTCTCCCACCCTTCTTCTGAATTCTCTCCTGGTCTTCCCTATGTATTCTAGTCCACAAGAACATGTAACCTTATATATGACACCCTTAGTGCGACAATTGACAAAACAACTAATGTCATATTCCTTCCCTGTGTTGGTACTCCAAAATTTCTTTCCTACCCTTACCATACTGCATGCCACACACCCACTACAACGAAAGCATCCCTTAGGACCATTTTTGAGCCAGTCACAACCCGTGCCCCTATTGTCAACAAAGTGACTGTGGGTCAACCTGTCTTGTAGTGACCTAGCTCGTCTAAAAGTGATCTGTGGTTTTTCTGATACAAATTTGCCAACATCAAGGTCCATCTTCAGAATGGACCAGTGTCTCTCCAGCACTTCTCTCATGGCCCTCGAACCATTGTTAAATGTTGTGATGAAGCGGACTAGTTCAGCTGCATCATCCTGTTTAGGTGGTGGATACAACAGGGTCGGCCTTCTGATCTTATTGACTTCTTCACTGGCCTTTTTTATGACCGTATTCGGATACCCTCTATCATGAAATCGTTTCTCAAGGTCGTCGAACTGCAGCACACACTTCTCTTTATTGGAGCAATTTCTCTTTAGTCTGGAAAATTGCCCCTTTGGGATACCCCTCTTTTGAGACATTGGATGACTACTCTCCCACCTTAGTGACGAGTTTGTTGCTGTCTCTTTACGGTGGGTGCTGGTGGCAATACATCCTTCACTAGTTTTCTCAATGAGGACATCCAAAAACGGCAGTCTAGATCTATTTACTTCAGATGTAAAGAATAAACCAAGATTATTAATATTCAGCTCTTCCACAAATTGAGACAGTTCAGTTTCAGTGCCCTTCCACAGGATAAAGATGTCGTCGATAAACCTGCACCATAGCAGGATTTTATCAGTAGGTAAACTGGAATCTCCCCCAAAAACCACAGTCTCCTCCCACCAGCCCAGGAGCAAATTTGCATACGATGGCGATCAATAAGCTTACATGTTCTTGTGGACTAGAATACATAGGGAAGACCAGGAGAGAATTCAGAAGAAGGGTGGGAGAACACCTGAGGGACATTGGAGTTGGGAATGATACCCCACTGGCAAAACATCTGAACACTTTTCATGGGGGTGATATTGATCAAATCACCTTCCAAGGCATTGATGTGGTTTTTCCGCTGAAGCGGGGAGGTGATTGGGATAAGAAAATCCTCCAGAAAGAGTGCAGGTGGATCTTCCGACTAAAAACAGTCCATCCTCTTGGTCTCAATGAATGTACTTCCTATGCACCCTTTTTGTAAAGTGGAGCCCGTAGTGACAGCTAGGAGGGAAAGCCATCGGACGAGTGGGGGCGCCAACCACCGACTTTTTAGGGTGCCAACCCCCGCAGTAAGGCAGGGTCAGAACCATCAGTTTAGCCTAGTTGGTGACTGAGTTGGTTAGCTGTTTCTCCACTGTCTTTCCCTTCTTTCAGTTAATTCCTTATGAATCCAACATGTATTTTCCATCCCCTTATCCCTATAGTGCTGTAGTTGACACTTCCCTCCAGTGCTTCTCTCAGGGCCCTTTTTTGTCCTCTGAAAGTCTTCAGTAACTCTTTTTAGATTTAATGATTTTTTATTCCGCATTTTTGTTCTATTTCTGAGATTTTGCCTCTGCTCTGACATTCAATCTCTATTTTTTGTTTTTGTGTACTTTGGAAACCTAGTCATATCATCTGGTTTTTAGTGGTTATCGCCCGTTTTGAGTAGTGTACGTTATGACAAAACACTTATCCTTCCAAGTTTTGGAAAGTCCGTGTCACGGACTAGGCGCATGCGCGGTGATGTAGCATGGGATGCGCCGTTCCGATCAGGTGAGGGGGCGGGCCGCTGGGCGTTGTTGCGTCCCACTCTTGTATTACTAGGGTAGTATATTGAGCGCGCCGGATGTGGTCCGACGTCACTTCCTGTGGGACGTGCGTTCCACAGATGCGCTCCACCGGGCGGAAGCGGTGAGCGCAATCACGGATGTGACGTCAGACACCGGCAGGAGAGTGGCGATTATTTAAAAGGTGCTTTTACAGGGCAGCGGTGTACAGCTTATAAGATTGGCGCTGTCACCGTCTGGTAAGTCGCTTATTTCTCCATGTTTCCTCTATGTATTGTGAGGTTTATGTTGGGGGCTGCAATTGAGAACCCCTCTTACTCTTCCCATATTCTCATTTATTCTAGATTAACCCAGTATAGGTTAACTCCTTAATGCTCCCCTGATGAATGGTTTATAAGAAACGCGTCGGGAGAAGGAGACTCTGGGAGAGGACAGTGAGTCCATTCATAAGGGGTCCTAGACCTGTTTGATGAGGGTCTTTTTGGACTACGCCGAATATGAGGACAAACTGACCATCTGGGAAACAAGACACCAGGAATTGGGTGAGATTGTTCCCTTTCAGACAATACCAGGTTAACAACTTGAATCTCTGCATTCCTGGATATTGTTTATTTGTTCTAACCGGATGTGATGAACATTGTCTTTGTGACCAAACGTATGGGGGTAATATGGTCACTAAAAAAACTTCCTCCTATTAGCAAACTGGAGGATACTATTGGATGTGATTAACACCACTGCCGTTTTTGTGAACAGGGTTTGAATGAGCAGTTGTGTGAAAAATCTTGATCATCTCGGTTGAATAGATACATATATCTGCCAGCACCAACTGTTATTGAGGTGTTTTTGCATTTTCACAGGGTTTGCTGGTCCCTCCCAGTACATTGGAGGATTTTTAGCAATCAATTTAATCCCTGAGTTGATTTTTTATGCATAGGCGAGGTGCTCTGGGAGAAAGCAGAAGTTACAAGTTTCGTTTTTCTCTAAGTTAACGGTAGAGGAAAACGAGGAAGTTGTTACATTATATATATATATATATATATATATATATATATATATATATATATATATATATATATTATATATATGTCTGTTATATGTGCAGGTGAGATCAGCCACCTGCATGGTATATATAGTGTCCTTATTGTTATGTCATTGTGTTTACCTGTTGAAACCTGTTGAAGCGTGTGGTTGTTTGAAGCAAGCAGAGGTAGTTACGTGCTACTTATGGGAAAACAGGAAGTCCTGTGCTTTGTTCGCTTATGCCAGAAATGAGGAAGTGTCACGGTGAATAGCAGCAAAATTAATTGAAAATTGTACTTTGTAAGGAAAAAGTTAACTGTCTGTGTAAGGGACGGTATAAAAAGGTATACTGTTGGTATATACCGATGTGTGGCGTGTCATCAATAGTCGATAATTGATAAGGCTGAGGGCCAGGTACAGAGTTATGGTAAGAGCCCTGACTGTATCCTGGTACGTCTCCCACAGGGAGGAGACAATAAGGGGGGTTGACTTTGGTTTTGGCCAGTACAGAGTTATGGTAAGAGCCCTGACTGTATCTGGTGGAATTTGATGTGTTCTCTGCGATCCTAGGTAGGAGGAACATTGGCAGAATCCCTTGACTTTGGTCTTAATCAGTGTTATTGATGTTCTGGACGGACCGTTCTCATGTTGTGTGTGTATATAGTGTGAACAGTTTACTAGTACTTGAAGTAATATATAGTGAGGGTGAATTTAGTTTCTATCACCCACGTGACAATTCTTCCTAGAAGCGATAGGACAACCTGTTCGTGGTGTGGACTGAGATAGGAGTTTGGGTATTCTGTGGATGTGTATAGTTGCTGGTCAAGGAGAGGAAGTGCACTACGGCACAGACCAGACATCCAGGTTGACCTATTAGTTTTAGATTGTTTACCCTTTTGAATATGGGGTCTAATTCCACACCGGTCAAGTTAACGGCAGAAGAATTAGTAAGCGAGCGAGAAGGAAGGAAATATATTAAAAATATGAAGTCGCTCCTCAAGGTGGCAGGGATCACTGCCAAGAGAGGGAAATTAGAGGAGCAAGAATGGAAAGATGTCTTGTTAAATAAGCGAGGGATTTTGAAAAATAAAGATCTTAAGTTATGGATGCTGAGGCATGGAATAGAACGTCAAAAGATGTTGGAAAATTGGCATGGAAAGAGGAATGGGATGGAGATAGTAGTAGATATTTCTATATTGCATCAGCTCAGAGAATGGAATCTCAGGAACTGGCCAAGCCCATTAGAAAGCAATGCCCACCACCCTATTTGTCACCCCAGAGGGTTGGACTTGTGTAGTTTGTCTAACTCAAAATCCTGATTGGCATGAAACTTGTGCAGTGTGTGGGGCTCCACGTCCACGCAAGACCACCCCATTATTTCCTGTCGTGAATGCGGAGGGCATGCTTTATGTCCCGCCCTCCCTAGCTTCTCCAGATGCCATTTCAGGTCGGGCCGCACCCAATTCCTCTTCAGCAGCCATTTTAAGACCCAAGGCCACTGGCCTATTTGTTGCTGGAGCAACAAAAGCCACCGAGGGGGGGCAGGAAGATGACAATGATTTTACATCCACCCCACCACCAAAACTGTCCCCAGCAGAGACAAAACCCACAATCTCCAGCTATAGAGATAAACCACAGGTGCTGTCCTTATTTGAGGACGTCAGCCCACACATGGCATCACACCATTATTCCTATAGTCCCGGACAATAACGCCCTAAATATGTGACATGGAAGCCTCAGGAGGCTGCAGTCCTTGTGAAGGAACACTGAGATATATACTCCGATGAGTGACGTGTCATCAATAATTGATGTTTGATAAGGCCTTGGATCTGGTCTTTGTGGATAGAAGATTTGAAAGGGGAGTTCTTCTATGTACAGGTGCAGTGTTATGGAAAAGGAGGGTGGAGAAGCCCTGACTGTTACCTGGTACGGTTTTCCTGCTAAGCAGTGAGTTGAACGTTGTATGCGTACTCACTGGTCTTGTTTTAGTGAATGTCAATGTATTCTTACCTAGAATTGAATACATTGGGGAAGAACCCTAAACTTTGGCCTTAATCAGAATTATTGAGTATTGGATGGACCGTCCTCATGGAGGTGTATGTATTCTGAATTCTCTCCCTGATCCTGATTTGCATCCCATGCCTTTCTATAGGAAGATGTGCCAAATCCAGAAGACCCACTCTGCTACATATGCTGATTTGTATGGGCTCACCCAAATTAAAGCTGGGGATTCTTTCTGGCCAGTAATGGAACCAGGTTTACAGTGTTACAGTAAGGGTGAGTGGTGAGTGTACTTTATTATCACCCAAGTGTCACTGGTGCTCTAGGTTTTCCTGGAAGACGTTTGTATGTATAATGTATGCAGTTTTTGGTGTGAAACACCGTAGGAGAGTTGAAATTTGGAAAAAAAGGGAAATGTTCAATTGTAATGACACACGTATGTTGAAAAAGAGAATTCTCCCAAGGGGGGAGATTAGATGAGAATTGATTGAAGGTACAGAATGTGATATTGAATGTCAATATAGTGGAAGTATTGAGATGATTTGAAGAAATGTAAATCTGAATCTAGTAACTACACTGTGTATTTTGCCTGTCTGTGAAAATAAGATGATATAAGCTGATATATAGGGTGGACGTGTGTGCTGTCTGTGGGGCACTGTTTCCACGTAAGCCGACCCCATTATTTCCTGTTCTAAATGTAGATTTCTTTCTGTCACTCAGTGTTTTGCCCAGCCCTGGTGAGGTATGGTATGGGGATAGTTATCAGGGTCTGACAGGAGATAGGGATACGCTGGAGGCTGGGCCCTGACCACCATTAGGTCTACCGTCGAGATGAGGGCAAGCACAGGGTCCCTAGTTACAGGATCAGCCCAGGGGTCCCTATATAATCCATATTCTCGGTGACAGATTGAATACCTCCTGAATGTAGATGGCCTCAACCCTGCTCACATGGAGCATGCCATTTTAGTCCAGCCGACACCCAGTTCCCTATTTTTGTTTCAGCAGCCAAAGCCACTGCTCTGTTTATTGCTGATGCAGCAGAATCTGCATAAGGGGGGACATAGGGACCTGAAAAACACACTCCGTTTTTGGTCATATATGCAGCTGTGCCCCATTGTGTTCCCACTAATGAACCTTAGCAGAGGATATTACTGATAGTCCTGTGGAAACCATTTCCCTTCACTTTTCCATGTTTGTTTTTGCTGTACCTAGTATACAATTTATTAGACCATATAGACTGCTCACTATTAGTCCTGGTGGACAGTGAATATTTTTCTGCCTATGGCAGTTGCTGCTTAGCCTAATTTTGAGATTTTCTCGCTTGTATGTTATTCTGCCTGGTATATTGTACAAGAGTTCCCTGGTATAGAGAGTGGAGGATCATGTGGTCCTAAGGGGACTTTGATCATCAGGAGTTGGCATATATTAGGGTTTTTGTTGGCAGCACCCAGTAATCCATTGTGTCTTAGTTTACAGGGTCTGACAGGAGATAGGGATACGCTGGAGGCTCGACCCTGACCACCATCAGGTCTACCATCGGGATGAGGGAGAGTGTAGGGCCCCCAGTTACAGGGTCAGCACAGGAGAGGTAGAGTAGATACGCTCCACTGTTGTTTCTAGTTGTGTATATGTAGTCAGGGGGTGCTGCTTGCTAGTTTCCAAACACTCTTGTGTTCTTTTCTATTTCCCCGCGGTTTTAGGGGATCTTAGTTTTTAGAATTTCAGTGTTCTACTGACCCAAAGTTACACCCATTGCCCTTTCTTACAAACCTGGGTATAGTACTTTGTATCAGGTCTCCGAGAGCCCACATGCAAACTACAGCTGGTAAGGACCAAGACACCCTCCTTCAAGTGGCAAGATGTCTGGAGATAAATCTAGCAGCTTACAAGATCACCACACATACAGATGTGCTGCAGTCACAGTCACCTGAGTCACAGTCAGTCACAGTCACCTGAAGAGTATCATCACGTCATCTCCAGCCCAGAAGTCATTCTACCTGTTTGCCATGGAGGAAGACAGCAACCCTTTGACTACTACTACTCAGCCAGATTGAACACCTACCTAAAGCACCAGTGACAAACTGCTCCTTGACAAAGTCACCATCTCCCGGTGTGGGGTCCTTAATCCTGCTAAAATTCTCCCTCTTCCAAGGGGGGAGTGTCCCACCTCTGACACCTTGGTGGAAGAGGTAGTCGACTCTGGCATAGCTGAGGAAACTCTGGATTCGATACAGTGACCTGCTTTGAACCCTGACTTAACCCCTTTGCGGATGGATCAAGATGTGCATCAAGAAGACGGTTCCACATGGGTATGGTGGTGGTAGCCGAAGACGCTGTGCTGATAGAGCAGTCACTACCTGCATGCCTCTCTGTGAAGAAGCAGATGTATGTGCTCTCGCTGAAGCCTGCAAGATGGCAGCCAGCATCTACTCTGTATGGAAGACAAGAGACTTGATCACTGCCAATGGAGCTGTACGCCGCCATGAGGCCATAGAAGAACGGATGGAAGCTTTGCTATTGCCAGACAGAGTCGCGGTGAGCAGGGTTGAGGCCCACATTGAAGGAGTCAAGGGAAGCAGTAAGAAGTGCCTTCACTGACAGAACATCCAAAGAAGCCCCAAGACCACTTACCAAAGAAACAGTCAGTCAATCTGTGCTCTTTGAATGACCCCGATGTGAAGAAGAAAGGAAAGATGGAAAGTCTTGAGAAAACATTGTCCTGACCCTACAAGAGCAAGTCTCAGAAGAAGAAGAGTAGGACTGAGATAGGGTGCAGCTGTGGGCTCCAGGAGACCATAGAAAGTGGCTAGTGACCTGCTTACACTGCCAGCTAAAGAAATTTGGCAGGCCTTAGACACAGAACTGACTCTACACTAGAGATGAGCGAACCGGTCACGGTTTGGCTCGAGTTTGGTTCGCCAAACGGGCGTCTCGTTCGAGTTCGGTTCGACGAACCGAACTCGAACCGCATAGGAAACAATGGCAGGCAATCACAAACACATAAAAAAACCTAGAAAACACCCTCAAAGGTGTCCAAAAGGTGACAAACAACTCACAACACAAACACATGGGAAAGTGACAAGGACATCTACTCATGCGAAAACAAAAGAGCAGGACAAGGAAAAAGAGAAGGAGACACAGATATAGGCATGGCACGCCCTTTTAAAATCATGTAAAACACAGCAAGGTGACTCCAAGCGGAGTCTCCCTTTTTTCCAAAAATTGGGCCACACAGACACCCACCCCTTCAGTGGCAGCACTTGTGCCCCAGTTGTACACTTCACAGCTAGATTTGCATCAAGCACATTCAAAAATACGCCATACTTAACCGTCCCCAGGATGACACCGGGGTAGGTAGCAAAGTCTTTCCTGATCCCAGCGCTGTGCATCTTGGATCATTTTTAAAAACAATGTAAGCAAGGGTTACTCCAAGCGGAGTCTCCCTTTTTTTCAAAAAATTGGGCCTCATACACACCCACTCATTCAGTGGCAGCACTTGTGCCCCAGTTGCACACTTCACAGCTAGATTTGCATCAAGCACATTCAAAATACACAAGCATTTACTCTCCCCAGGATGACACAAGGGTAGTAAATTCCTTGTGGATCCATGACTTGTTCATTTTGATGAACGTTAGTCTGTCCACATTGTCACTGGACAGACGCGTGCGCTTATCTGTCAGCACACACCCAGCAGCACTGAAGACTAGAGTTGAGCGCGGTTCGAGGTTCTCCAGTTCTAGGCTCGAGTGATTTTGGGGCCTGTTCTAGATCGAACTAGAACTCGAGCTTTTTGCAAAAGCTCGATAGTTCTAGAAACGTTCGAGAATGGTTCTAGCAGCAAAAAAACAGCTAATTCCTAGCTGGCTTTCCGCTGTAATAGTGTAAGTCACTCTGTGACTCACACTATTATGACATTTCAGTGTATAGTGTGCGGGAACAGCGCCTTCAGATCACTGCTGTTTCTATAATGGCTATATTCTATAATTTTTTTTTTTTTCCTTGTCTTCCTTCCCTAAGCGCGCGCGTATTGTGGGGCGGGCCAGCATGTCAGCCAATCCCAGACACACACACAGCTAAGTGGACTTTTAGCCAGAGAAGCAACGGCATGTGTGATAGGATGTCCATGTCACATGTCCCTGCATTATAAAACCGGACATTTTCCTCCAGGACGCCATTATCTCTTCTGCGTCTTTGGTGTCAGACATCACTGTCGCAGCTCCGTACTTTGTCCTATCGCTGATACAGCTGTATGCGCTCCATACACAGCGCTGGACAGCTTAGGGAGAGCACTTTCTATCAGTCCTTTTAAGGGCTCAAACCGGCAGGGTCAGAGCCATAGGTGACAGGTCCTGAAAACAGCGACAGCGTCTGTGTCGCAAAGGTCAGGGATTTCCTCCCTGCATTTCCCTATTAGGAGGGAATAGAAATGCAGGCTTCCTTTCCTCTACGCAGAGCCCCACAATCCTGGCACTGTACCCTCCTGTCCTCTGCACACTCCAACTCATTATAACTAAGCCATTATACTAGTAAACACTCAGTGTACCTAGTGGCATCCTAAACGTGGCTATTGGACTGTTGTCTAGTCACACTAGTGCAAAGACATTTGCAGCACCTCTGCCTGCATTGCACACTCCAACTCATTATAACTAAGCCATTATACTAGTAAACACTCAGTGTACCTAGTGGCATCCTAAACGTGGCTATTGGACTTTGCTATAGTCCCACTAGTGCAAAGACATTTGCAGCACCTCTGCCTGCATTGCACACTCCAACTCATTATAACTAAGTCATTATACTAGCAAACACTCAGTGTACCTAGTGGCATCCTAAACATGGCTATTGGACTTTGCTATAGTCCCACTAGTGCAAAGACATTTGCAGCACCTCTGCCTGCATTGCACACTCCAACTCATTATAACTAAGCCATTATACTAGCAAACATTCAGTGTACCTAGTGGCATCCTAAACGTGGCTATTGGACTGTTGTCTAGTCACACTAGTGCAAAGACATTTGCAGCACCTCTGCCTGCATTGCACACTCAAACTCAATATAACTAAGCCATTATACTAGCATCTTTTGCTGCCAGTTTAGGGCCGTAGTTGCATTGTCAGGGATATTTATTCTTTATTATTCTGCTGTTAATAAAGCTAGACGACCACTGCAATCTACACCACCTCTCAATTTTTACTACCACATTTTCAGTGCACAATCTTGTCGCAATCAACATGAGTGGCAAAATGACAGATGCTGGTGGAAAGGGGAAGAGGCGTGGTGGAAAAGGCAAAAAAGGTTTTGTCCGTGGGGAAGGTGGCAAAGCTCCATTATCATCTGCTGAAGATAGACCATCTACCAGCAAAAGTAAGATGTCTACTACTTACGGTGGACAATCCGATGTGCTCCCTTTTTTACGGACACGAACAACAGGAACAAAGGTAGATGATGGCCAAAAAAGGAAAATGCTTGAATGGATCTCAAGTGGTCCAACAAGTGCCCTCTCAGCCACTTCAAGTACCGCATCCAAAAAACACCAGTCCTCTGAGTTGTCATCCCAATCACACTTGCTTTCTCCCAGCTCTGAAGTCTCCATCAGCCCTGCACAGTATGGTGGAACTGAGATGGCTGAGTCTGCAGAGCTGTTCAGTCACACTATAGCCTGGGAATCAGAGGTCTGCTCCCAAGCTACAGTGAGTACAGAACAGGAAATGGTCTGCAGTGATGCCCAGAACCTTTGTGACTCTGATTCAGGCCATGAGGACTAAGTTTCTGAGCATAATGTTGACCCTTTGTCACAAACTGTAACACCTGTGGTTATAGACAATGAGGAACATACTGATGAAGATGAGACGCAGATACCCGATTGGGATGACAACTTAAATATTCGGTCAGGGCAAGAAGAGGCTCGGTCTGAGGGGGAGGGGAGTGCAAACACAACAATTGATGATGAAGTTCTAGATCCCACCTATTGTCAACCCACACTCAGGCACTCGAGGAGGTCAACAGAGGTGGTGGAGGAGGATGCAACTGATGACGAAGTTACCTTGCGCCTTCCTGGACACAGTCGGAGTACTGGTAGCACGTCTACAACTGCATCCTCAGCCACCACTGTGCCTGTGAGCATTATTCGGGGCGGATCAACAGGTCGCATGGCCTCTAAGCCTTGCCTAGCCTGGTCCTTTTTTGACATAGAAAAAGATCGCCCAAATTATGTGATCTGTAAAATTTGTCATGGTTCTCTTAGTAGAGGTCAAAACCTCAGCAGTTTGACAACTTCTTCCATGAATCGTCACATGAATAAATATCATATGGCCCGGCGGGAAGCTCACCGTGCTGCAATGCGGCCTAGCGGAGCGAACCATCCACCGCCTGCCCCTTCCAGTGCATCCGCGCGCTCGTCATCTTCTAGGACTGTGGGGACAGCTGTCACACCTGTTTTTCCACCCACAACTTCCACCACTGTAACCGCAACAGGCAGTTTGCTTGGTAGGTCGTCAGTTGTTTTGGAAGGGGAAACAAGTGAGTGTGTACAGCTCTCTCAGACATCGATAGCACCAACGTTGGATGAAGGCAACATCATGTCTCCGCCTGCACTTTCCTCACAAACCTGCATTTTTCCAGGGACACCCTACTCAACACCGTCTACACACAGCAGCCAGATCTCTGTCCCTCAGATGTGGTCAAATAAAAGGCCACTTCCTGCGACCCATGACAAAGCTAAGAGGTTGACTCTATCCCTCTGTAAGCTGTTGGCTACCGAAATGCTGCCTTTCCGCCTAGTGGACACACAGGATTTTAGAGACCTTATGTCTGTCGCTGTGCCCCAGTACCAGATGCCTAGTTGCCACTACTTCTCTAAGAAAGGTGTGCCCGCGCTACACCAGCATGTCGCACACAACATCACCGCTTCCTTGAGAAACTCTGTGTGTGAACGGGTGCATTTCACCACCGATACTTGGACCAGTATGCTTGGACAGGTTCATTACATGTCGCTCACTGGGCACTGGGTAACTATGGTGATAGATGGTGAAGGGTCTGCTGCACAAGTCTTGCCGTCCCCACGACTTGTGTGTCAATCCTCTGTCTGTCCAAGTTCCGCCACTGCTTCTGCATCCTCCACCTCATCTGGGTCCTCCACCTCCGCCCCAAGCCTGCCTGGTCAGGCCACCAGCGTTCTCACTGCGCAGAAGGAATCACGCACCCCTCATTACTATGCTGGCAGCAGAGCGCAACGGCATCAGGCGGTCTTTAGCTTGACATGTCTTGGGAATAAGAGTCACACAGCTGAGGAGTTGTGGTCAGCTCTGCGGTCCGAGTTTAATAAATGGTTGTCTCCACTCAACCTGCAGCCTGGTAAGGCCGTGTGCGACAATGCTGCAAACCTGGTTGCGGCCCTTCGCCTGGGCAAGGTGACACACGTACCTTGTATGGCTCACGTGTTGAACCTTGTCGTGCAGCAATTTTTAACACACTATCCCGGCCTAGATGGCCTTCTGAACAGGGCACGAAAACTGTCTGCTCACTTCCGCCGTTCAAGCGCCGCAGCTGAGCGACTTGCATCGCTCCAGAAGTCTTTCGGCCTGCCGATTCATCGCCTGAAATGCGATGTGACGACACGCTGGAATTCAACTCTCCTCATGTTACAGCGACTGTGGCAGCACCGCCGTGCCCTGGTGCAATACGTCATGACGTATAGCCTGGGCCAACGAGATGCAGAGGTGGGGCAGATCACCCTGATGGAGTGGTCTCAGATCAAGGACCTATGCACCCTTCTGCACAGTTTCGACATGGCGACGAATATGTTTAGCGCTGACAATGCCATTATCAGCATGACGATTCCAGTCATTTACATGCTGGAGCACACGCTAAACACTATTCGGAGTCAGGGGGTGGGACAACAGGAAGGGGATGAACTACAGGAGGATTCATATGCGCAAGACACAACAACATCACCAAGGTCCAGACGTTCATCATCACCAAGGCGCCAGGCATGGGACCATGGGGGACAGGGATCAACAAGGGCGCATGGTAGCAGGCGAGATGTTGAGGAAGGTGCAGGAGGACATGAAGAAATGGAGGACGAACTGTCCATGGACATGGAAGTCTCAGCAGATGAGGGAGACCTTGGTCAAATTTCAGTTGAAAGAGGTTGGGGGGAGATGTCAGAGGAAGAAAGAACGGGTAGCACCTCTATGCCACAAACACAGCGTGGACTTGGTCCGCATGGCTGCGCAAGACACATGAGTGCCTTCTTGTTGCACTACCTCCAACATGACCCTCGTATTGTCAAAATTAGAAGTGATGATGACTACTGGCTTGCCACACTATTAGATCCCCGGTACAAGTCCAAATTTTGTGACATAATTCCAGCCATAGAAAGGGACGCACGTATGCAGGAGTATCCGCAGAAGCTGTTACTCGATCTTAGATCCGTTTTTCCACCAAACAACCGTGCAGGTGCAGGGAGTGAATCTCCCAGTTGTAACTTGACAAACATGGGACGGTCTCGTCATCTTCAACAGTCTACACGTACCAGTAGGACCGTATCTGGTGCTGGTAACAGCAATTTTATGGAATCTTTTCATAATTTTTTTAGACCCTCCTTTGCAAGGCCACCAGAGACAACAAGTCTGACACATAGTCAATGGCTGGAGAGGATGATACAGGAGTATCTACAAATGAACATCGATGCCATGACTTTGCAAATGGAGCCTTGCTCCTTTTGGGCTTCAAATCTAGAAAAATGGCCAGAGCTATCCAGTTACGCCTTGGAGATTTTGTCGTGTCCAGCTGCCAGCGTTGTCTCTGAACGTGTATTCAGTGCTGCTGGGTGTGTGCTGACAGATAAGCGCACGCGTCTGTCCAGTGACAATGTGGACAGACTGACGTTCATCAAAATGAACAAGTCATGGATCCAGAAGGAATTTACTACCACTGTGTCATCCTGGGGAGAGTAAATGCTTGTGGATTTGGAATGTGCTTGATGCAAATCTACCTGTGAAGTGTACAACTGGGGCACAAGTGCTCCCACTGAAGTGGTGGGTGTGTGTGTGGCCCAATTTTTGGAAAAAAGGGAGACTCCGCTTGGAGTAACCCTTGCTTGCTGTGTTTTTAAAAGGAGCCAAGATGAACAAGTCATGGTTCAGCGAAGACTTTGCTACCTACCCCGGGGTCATCCTGGGGACGCATAAGTATGGCGTATTTTTGAATGTGCTTGATGCAAATCTAGCTGTGAAGTGTACAACTAGGGCACAAGTGCTGCCACTGAATGGGTGGGTGTGTGTGGGGCACAATTTTTGGAAAAAAAGGAGGCTCCGCTTGGAGTAACCCTTGCTTGATGTGTTTTTAAAAGTAGCCAAGATGAACAGAGCTGGGATCAGGAAAGACTTTGCTACCTACCCCGGTGTCATCCTGGGGATGGATAAGAATGGCGTATTTTGGAATGTGCTTGATGCAAATCTAGCTGTGAAGTGTACAACTAGGGCACAAGTGCTGCCACTGAATGGGTGGGTGTGTGTGTGGGGCACAATTTTTGGAAAAAAAGGAGGCTCCGCTTGGAGTAACCCTTGCTTGATGTGTTTTTAAAAGTAGCCAAGATGAACAGAGCTGGGATCAGGAAAGACTTTGCTACCTACCCCGGTGTCATCCTGGGGATGGATAAGAATGGCGTATTTTGGAATGTGCTTGATGCAAATCTAGCTGTGAAGTGTACAACTAGGGCACAAGTGCTGCCACTAAATGGGTGGGTGTGTGTGGGGCACAATTTTTGGAAAAAAGGGAGACTACGCTTGGAGTCACCTTGCGGTGTTTTACATGATTTTCGAAGGGCGTGCCATGCCTATATCTGTGTGTCCTCCTCTTTTTCCTTGTCCAGCTGTTTTGTTTTCGCATGAGTATATGTCCTTGTCACTTTCCCATGTGTTTGTGTTGTGAGTTGTTTGTCACCTTTTGGACACCTTTGAGGGTGTTTTCTAGGTGATTTTATGTGTTTGTGATTGCCTGCCATTGTTTCTTATGCAGTTCGAGTTCGGTTCGTCGAACGTTCGACGAGCCGAACTCGAACGGGACCTCCGTTCGGCGAACCGACCTCGAGCCGAACCGGGACCTATTCGCTCATCTCTACTGAAGACACGTTCAGAGACTACGCTGGCAGCTGGACACAAAAAAATCTCCAAGGCGTAAGTGGAGAGCTCTGGCCATTTTTCAAGATTTGAAGCCCAAAATGAGCAAGGCTCCATTTGCAAAGTCATGGCATCGATGTTCATTTGGAGATACTCCTGTATCATCCTCTCCAGCCGTTGACTATGTGTCAGACTTGTTGTCTCTGTTGGCCTTGCAAAGGACGGTCTAAAAAAAATTATGAAAAGATTCCATAAAATTGCTGTTACCAGCACCAGATACGGTGCTACTGGTACGGGTAGACTGTTGAAGATGACGAGACAGTCCCATGTTAGTCAAGTTACAACTGGGAGATTCACTTCCTGCACCTGCACGGATGTTTGGTGGAAAAGCCGAGCTAAGATCGAGTAACAGCTTCTGCTGATACTCCTGCATACGTGCGTCCCTTTCTATGGCTGGAATTATTTCACAAAATTTGGACTTGTACCGGGGATCTAATAGTGTGGCAAGCCAGTAGTCATCATCACTTTTAATTTTGACAATACGAGGGTCATGTTGGAGGTAGTGCAGCAAGAAGGCGCTCATGTCTCTTGTGCAGCCATGCGGACCAAGTCCACGCTGTGCTCGTGGCATAGAGGTGCTAACCGTTCTTTCTTCCTCTGACATCTCCCCCCAACCTCTTTCAACTGAAATTTGACCAAGGTCTCCCTCATCCGCTGAGTCTTCCATGTCCATGGACAGTTCGTCATCCATTTCTTCATGTTCTCCTGCACCTTCCTCAACATTTCGCCTGCTACCATGTGCCCTTGTTGATCCCTGTCCGCCATGGTCCCATGGCTGCCGCGTTGGTGATGATGAACGTCTGGACCTTGGTGATGTTGTTGTGTCTTGCGCATATGAATCCTCCTGTAGTTCATCCCCTTCCTGTTGTCCCACCCCCTGACTCCGAATAGTGTTTAGCGTGTGCTCCAGCATGTAAATGACTGGAATTGTCATGCTGATAATGGCATTGTCAGCGCTAAACATATACGTCGCCATGTCGAAACTGTGCAGAAGGGTGCATAGGTCCTTGATCTGAGACCACTCCATCAGGGTGATCTGCCCCACCTCTGCATCTCGTTGGCCCAGGCTATACGTCATGACGTATTGCACCAGGGCTCGGCGGTGCTGCCACAGTCGCTGTAACATGTGGAGAGTCGAATTCCAGCGTGTCGGCACATTGCATTTCAGGCAATTAACCGGCAGGCCGAAAGACTTCTGGAGCGATGCAAGTCGCTCAGCTGCGGCGGTTGAACGGCGGAAGTGAGCAGACAGTTTTCGTGCCCTGGTCAGAAGGCCAACTAGGCCGGGATAGTGTTAAAAATTGCTGGACAACCAGGTTCAACACGTGAGCCATACAAGGCACATGTGTCACCTTGCCCAGGCGAAGGGCTGCACCCAGGTTTGCAGCATTGTCGCACACGGCCTTACCAGGCTGCAGGTTGAGTGGAGACAACCATTTATTAAACTCAGTCTCCAGAGCTGCCCACAACTCAGTCGCTGTGTGACTCCTATTTCCAAGACATGTCAAGCTAAAGACTGCCCGATGCCGTTGCGCTCTGCTGCCAGCATATTAATGAGGGGTGCGTGATTCCTTCTGTGCAGTGAGAACCCTGGTGGCCTGACCAGGCAGGCTTGGGGCAGAGGTGGAGGACCCAGATGAGGTGGAGGAGGCAGAAGCAGTGGCGGAACTTGGACAGACAGAGGATTGACACACAAGTCGTGGGGACGGTAAGACTTGTGCAGCAGACCCTTCACCATCTATCACCATAGTTACCCAGTGCCCAGTCAGCGACATGTAACGTCCCTGTCCATGCTTACTGGTCCAAGTATCGGTGGTGAAATGCACCCGTTGACACACAGAGTTTCTCAAGGAAGCGGTGATGTTGTGTGCGACATGCTGGTGTAGCGCGGGCACACCTTTCTTAGAGAAGTAGTGGCGACAAGGCATCTGGTACTGGGGCACAGCAACAGACATAAGGTCTCTAAAATCCTGTGTGTCCACCAGGCGGAAAGGCAGCATTTCGGTAGCCAAGATCTTACAGAGGGATAAAGTCAAACTCTTAGCTTTGTCATGGGTCGCAGGAAATGGCCTTTTATTTGTCCACATCTGAGGGACAGAGATCTTGCTGCTGTGTGTAAACGGTGTTGAGTAGGGTGTCCCTGGAAAAATGCAGGTTTGTGAGGAAAGTGCAGGCGGAGACATGATGTTGCCTTCATCCAACGTTGGTGCTATCGATGTCTGAGAGAGCTGTACACACTCACTTGTTTCCCCTTCCAAACCAACTGACGACCTTACAAGCAAACTGCCTGTTGCGGTTACAGTGGTGGAAGTTTTGCGTGGAAAAACAGGTGTGACAGCTGTCCCCACAGTCCTAGAAGATGAAGAGCGCATGGATGCACTAGAAGGGGCAGGCGGTGGATGGTTCGCTCCGCTAGGCCGCATTGCAGCACGGTGAGCTTCCCACCGGGACATATGATATTTATTCATGTGACGATTCATGGAAGAAGTTGTCAAACTGCTGAGGTTTTGCCCTCTACTAACAAAATCATGACAAACTTTACAGATCACATAATTTGGGCGATCTTTTGCTATGTCAAAAAAGGACCAGGCTAGGCAAGGCTTAGAGGGCATGCGACCTGTTGATCCACCCCGACTAGTTCTCAGAGGCAGAGGGGGGGCTGAGGTTGCAGTTGTAGACGTGCTACCAGTACTCCGACTCTGTCCAGGAAGGCGCAAGGTAACTTCGTCATCAGTTGCATCCTCCTCCACCACCTCTGTTGACCTCCTCGTGTGCCTGACTGTGGGTTGACAGTAGGTGGGATCTAGAACTTCCTCATTAATTGTTGTGTTTGCACTCCCCTCACCCTCAGACCGAGCCTCTTCTTGCCCTGACCGAATATTTAAGTTGTCATCCCAATCTGGTATCTGCGTCTCATCGTCATCAGTATGTTCCTCATAGTCTATAACAACAGGTGTTACAGTTGGTGAAAAAGGGTCAACATTATGCTCAGAAACTTGGTCCTCATGCCCAGAACCTTTGTGACTCTGATTCAGGCCATCACTGCAGACCATTTCCTTGTCTGTACTCACTATAGCTTGGGAGCAGACCTCTGATTCCCAGGCTATAGTGTGACTGAACAGCTCTGCAGACTCAGCCATCTCAGTTCCACCATACTGTGCAGGGTGGATGGAGACTTCAGAGCTGGGAGAAAGCAAGTTTGATTGGGATGACAACTCGGAGGACTGGTGTTTTTTGGATGCGGTAGTTGAGGTGGCAGAGAGGGCACTTGTTGGACCACTTGAGATCCATTCAAGCATTTTCCTTTTTTGGTCATCATCTACCTTTGTTCCAGTTATCCGTGTCCGTAAAAAAGGGAGCACATCGGATTGTCCACGGTAAGTAGTAGACATCTTACTTTTGCTGGAAGATGGTCTATCTTCAGCAGATGTTAATGGAGCTTTGCCACCTTCCCCATGGATAAACCCTTTTTTTCCTTTTCCAACACGCCTCTTACCCTTTCCACCAACATCTGTCATTTTGCCACTCATTTTGATTGTGACAAGATTGTGCACTTAAAATGTGGTAGTAAAAATTGAGAGGTGGTGAAGATTGCAGCGGTGGTCTATCTTTATTAACAGCAGAATAAACAACAATAATTATCACTGACAATGCAACTACGGCCCTTAAACTGGCAGCCGTGTTTGCTAGTATAATGGCTTAGTAACAATGAGTTTGAGTGTGCAAAGGGCAGGAGGGTACAGTGCCAGGGTTGTGGGTCTTTGGGTAGAGGAAAGGAAGCCTGCCTTTCTATCCCTCCTAATGGGGAAATGCAGCGAGGAAATCCCTGACCTTAGCTACACAGACGCTGTCATCTTGTGTAGCTGTGAAACTCTGTTTTCACGGACCTGTCACCTATGGCTCTGACCCTGCCGGTATGAGCCCTTAAAAGGACTGATAGAAAGTGCTATCCCTATGCTGTACAGCGCTGTGTATAGAGCGTCCACAGTGGTATCGGAGACAGGAGCTACGCCAGCGGTGACTGACACCAAGACGCAGAAGGCAGATAATGGCGTGCTGGAGGAAAATGTCCGTTTTTATAATGCATGAACATGGGACATGGACATCCTATCACACATGCCGTTGATTCTCTGGCTAAAAGTCCACTTAGCTGTGTGTGTGTCTGGGATTGGCTAACATGCTGGCCCGCCCCACTACACGCGCGCGCTTAGGGAAGGAAGACAAGGAAAAAAAAAAAATGGCGATCGCCATTATCCAAACAGCAGTGATCTGAATGCGCTGTTCCCACACACTATACGCTGAAATTTCATAATAGTGTGAGTCACAGAGTGACTTACACTATTACAGCGGAAAGGCAGCTAGTAATTAGCTTGTCTTTTGGCTGCTAGAACCGTTCTCGACCGTATCTAGAACTATCGAGCTTTAGCAAAAAGCTCGAGTTCTAGTTTGATCTAGAACAGCCCCCAAAATCACTCGAGCCGCGAACTGGAGAACCTCGAACCGCGAACCGCGCTCAACTCTCCTCTACACACCCCATACCAGCCACAGAATAGATAGAAGGTTGGGATGATGGGGCGGTGTAGAAAGCAAGGGCATGAGAGTCTTCCCCTTGCATTGTTCAGTGTCAGACACACCCCAGCAGGGACCACTAGGTTGAGACGCTATGATATCCTGTTTAGAAGTACCCCCAGATACTAAGCTTGTTGTTTGTTTAACTAAACATTTGCCTAATATATGTTTGAGTTTTCTCCTCCAGATCCAACAAGATCTAGATTTTTCTCTTTTCTTTTTCTCTTTTTCTCTCTCTCCTCTTTTCCTCTCTCTTTTTCTCAATCTTTCTCTCTTTCCTCAATCTTTCTCTCTCTCTCTCTCTCTCTTCCTCTCTTCTCAATCTTTCTCTCTCTTCCTCTCTCTTCTCTCACACTTTTTCTTTCGGACGAAGATCCATGCATTCCACAACAAAGAGATGTCGGACCTGAGACCAGGAGATGGCTGTTTTCCCTCTTCTACCCGATACTTTGTGCCAGGACGATGATATCTAAGCATGTGGACCAGAAGACGACTGTGCATCCCACCTTTGATGATGTCCCACCATTAACGCCTGAGGACTGAGGAGCATGAGACTCTGAGTGAAACCAACCCTGATAAATATTAGCCAATTAGAGGACTACTGCCACGTTCCCCCTTCCTGAATAACGTGTGCCAGCGGAACATAGCCATGAGGACAGTCTAGAGAATACGGTCAGGATCTGGCTTCCTATGCATAGTCTGTTGGGTGGGGAGATTCATCCACAAGGGATGGGTTATCTCGTATGTGAGTGAGGTAACCATCGGAATTAGGACAGATCAATAGACTCTAGAAAATTAAGGAAAGACTTTTGGCTATCTCCAAAGAGGGGACTGTTATGGACAAGATTATGAACTATTATGAGTATATAAGAGTTATATGGAGATATCCAAAAAGAACAGGATTTAAAATGGTGTTTGAACTGTACCACACATATATCTCTTTGTTATAAGACTCAGACAGTGAGTCTTGTGACAAGTGAATCATGCTGACATAGCTTAATATAAATGAGGAACCAAGCACATTACTGTAAATTGTATATCACAGAATAAGCTGTTCTATTTTATCCAATAGGAGACGTGTTACGTATTCTTGGCACCTAGCCAATAACTCCGTTTAAATGTTTGTCCAACTTCCGGATTAAATCAGTCTTACTTTCTATTCATATCAGAGTACGTCTCTGGTGTGTGTGAAAGAGAGTGGTATGCATGCTACCACAATTGACACATAATTTGGACTGCAGACAGTTTAAGGTAGATGCACGATTATTAGATTGCATCACAGTAAATTTATGGCCAGCATTAACACTCCTAACAGAGGCTCCACGGACTTTTTTGATTTGCATATTTCCCAGGGGACAGTGCACCTAGGATTTCACTGTATTGAGCGCCCTCGTTTGCTGCCGACAGTGTTTTTGCTATATGGAGAGAAGGTATGCACACTAGTGACTATGCAAGGGGAATACATGTAATAGCAGAAACTGCTGTGTGAATACTGGCCTGAAAAATACAATAGCTACATGCAAAAATGAAAAAATGAGTGGAATCTGCATTACTGCCATGAAATATGAATAAAGAGAAATTTAGCTATTGAATTGATCAATGCAACAGAGCCCCAAAACCTCTTCACGGTATTCTCTTATTTTTGGGGTCCGTAGCTAATGTGTGTCCTCTCATGCAGTTAAAAAACTTATCAAGTATGGGAAGCTGAGACCCAGGCTATATATGTATAATGTGGACCGGCAAGGTATGGGTGGGGTCGGGTTCACAAATGAAAGACTTTTCTCTGGCTGGTCTCCCCGAGATCAGTGATTGTTTTGTTTTGTTGGTCTACTAAGCATTGCTCCCACCTGGCCAGAATCCTACTCCACACTGATAAGGGGCAATACCCCGAAACAGCTCTGTGGATGGATACCTGGCCTTGGTATTTCCCTTGTCATATCTTTAAACTTGTCAAAGAGTTGGATATTGACTAAAAGGGCCACTTAATATGGTGGTTATGGTCCTTTCCGGAGGGATATCTGGATAGTTTCTGTGTTGAGACTCCTAACAGAGGCTCCACAGACTTTTTTGATTTGTCATGGAAGAAATTCACATCTAAAGAGGATGTAGAAGAAAGCCCGCAAACAGTTTGATGAAGACAAGCAGACAAAAGATAGGAATTACTGGAACCATATCCCATAGTTCAATGAAAACAATATTAACTTATTTGTTTTAGATGGTGTCAAGTATGTGTGGTGGCAACCACGTGAGGAGTACAAAGACAAGTGTGTCTTGCCTATAGTCAAGCATGGTTGTGGTGTCATGGTTTGAGGCTGCATGGCTGCTGCTGGCTCTGGGGAGCTACAGTTTATTGAGGAGACCATGAATGAAAGCATGTACTATGACAAACTGAAGGAGAGCAGGATCCCCCTTCTTTCGGAAAATGTGCCACAGGGCAGTATTCCAACTTAACGACCCCAAATATATCTCAAAGATGACTACTGGCTTGCTAAAGAAACTGTAAGTAAAGGTACTGGACTGGCCATGCATATCTTCAGATCTAAGCCTTATTGAGCATCTGTGGGGCATCCTCAAATAGAAGGTGGAGGAGTACAAAGTCTCTAACATCCACCAGCTCTGTGATGTAGTTGAAAAGGATTTCAGTGGCAACCTATTATGCACTAGAGAACTTCATGGCCAAAAGAGGTAAAGAAAATCTGTCAGATGATTTTTCTAGTACAATATGATTGGTATCCTGAAATAGGGCTTAGTCAGCCTTTTCAGGATCATTAACTTTTCTAAAGGCCACTTTACTCGCTGTGATATCATGACCGATATCACTAGCGTGCATACCTGCCCCCATTGGTTGTGCGACTCTGTCAAATTGCTGCCCGTGGCTCAAAACATCGCTCTGACCCGTCACACTACTTCAAACTAGAAGAAATTATTATTTTTGGAGGCAGTATATCAAATTTTTACTAGCAATCCTACCTTCATTAAATATTTAAAACATCAATTTTTATTAGATAAATTTAAAAGTACAAATTAATCCCACACCGTGAGTGATACACACAACCAACAAGAACAAACAAAAAATTCGGACACAATGAGGCCACAATTATGGACCCCTTTTTATATGCGGAGTTTATTGTGGAAATTACGGTACTGTTTATCTAGATTAGGGCAAACAGATCTAGATGCGCCCTAAATCTGTCCGCTACCTGTCAATGGAGATATAACTTATGTTACACGCACCCTAAAGTTAAAAAGGTGCCCCCACTCCACGACGGCTAGCCCTTTATAGCTGCCCCTAAACTCCCTCACTAATACAGGTACAGGCAGTTTAGATATTTAATTAATTTCGTTCAAATAAGGAGATCACTTATCTTAGCATTCTCACGGCAGCTCTTTGCATAAACACAGTCCAGAAAGAGGAGAAAGAGCTCATAAGGCCACAGTTGGAGACCTCTCCACTTTTTGAACTTCCAGTATTGTCTATTCAGACTAAGGCACCGGAGTCTAAATGCACCCTACCTCAGTCTGTCCGCTACCTGTCAATGGAGATATAACTTTCGTTACACGCACCCTAAAGTTAAATAGGTGCCCCCATTCCACGGCGGCTAGCCCTTGGTAGCTGACCCTAAACTCCCTCACCAATTCAGGTACAGGCAGTTTATATATATTTGGATACTTAAAGATGGTCACTTATCTCATCTTATGTTCTCATGGCAGCTTTTCCACAAAAGAATACAGTCCGCAATATGTCCAAAGGAAAAACTCGACGCGTTTCCCCCCACTAATATGTATTGGGGTTCATCAGGAGTTTCAAGGCACAATCGCCATTCTGATGCCCAGCTGCATATGTGGCAGCAGATATCCCTCAAGAGACGGTGCTTGTGGCAGGCCAAAAAGTGGAGAGGTCTCCAACTGTGGCCTTATGAGCTCTTTCTCCTCTTTCTGGACTGTGTTTATGCAAAGAGCTGCCGTGAGAATGCTAAGATAAGTGATCTCCTTATTTGAACGAAATTAATTAAATATCTAAACTGCCTGTACCTGTATTAGTGAGGGAGTTTAGGGGCAGCTATAAAGGGCTAGCCGTCGTGGAGTGGGGGCACCTTTTTAACTTTAGGGTGCGTGTAACATAAGTTATATCTCCATTGACAGGTAGCGGACAGATTTAGGGCGCATCTAGATCTGTTTGCCCTAATCTAGATAAACAGTACCGTAATTTCCACAATAAACTCCGCATATAAAAAGGGGTCCATAATTGTTGCCTCATTGTGTCCGAATTTTTTGTTTTTTCTTGTCCGTCACACTACTTACCTGCCTACCGACGTCACTGTGACCGGCGAACCGCCTCCTTTCTAAGGGGGCGTTTCGTTCAGCATCACAGCTGTGTCGCTGAATCGCCGCCCAATAGAAGCGGAGGGGCGGAGATGAGCGGGACGTAACATCCCGCCCACCTCCTTCCTTCCTCTTTGCGGGCGGCTGCCGGTAAGGTGAGGTTACTCATTCCAGCGGTGTCACACATGGCGATGTGTGCTGCCGCAGGAGCGACAAACTTCTTCGTACACCAAGCAGCAGCGATATTCGAGAATAGGAGGGCATGTCACCGATGAGCAATTTTGACAGTTTTTGCGACGATTCAAAATCGCTTATAGGTGTCACACAAAGACATCGCTAAAGAGACCGGATGTGCGTCACAAATTCATTGACCCCAACGAGATCGCTTGAGCGATGTCTCAGCATGTAAAGCGGCTTTTACTGTAGCTTCTCCTGCTGCCTTGCTGTAATCCCCAAAAAATTCAGTGTCGCTGACACTATAGCTGGCATGGGTGAAAGGATTAAATCACAACAAATAGGAGGGGAGAAGATGTTATAGGCCTCCAAAAGGCCTTTAAGCATGGAGCAAAGTAGATCAGCATAGATTAACTCTTGCTAGTCAGCCTATGAATCGGCACACGACAGATCTATTCCGGAGTCTGCCTGTGGTCATCCCAGACACCAGAAAAAGCATCAGATGGCATGTCAGAATCTGCAATCTAAACAAAGCACAATGCCGCTATGACATTCAGTGAAGTTTGTGCAAAACTCCGTATGACTGTACCCCTCCCTCTAAAAAGTGCCTCTAGACCCTCAGGACCTGGTCTCTCAGGGTGGATATCTAGGCCCCCATCCTTAACCCTTGCAGGTATTAAACACTGAAACACCATAGTGAAAGAAATACATACACCCAGGTTGAAATCCCCCAACCAACCGGAGTCTGGCTTCTCCCAATACAAGTCAATTAAAAGAAGCTGAGCAAGCCTAGATGGCACGTGACCACATGTATGCAAATTGAATACTTGTGGTCATGTGACTGCCTGCTCTCACTGGTAATACTGATTTACAGGTATAGTAGGTATGGGATTCAAAAGACTGCAGTCACGTAGATTGCCTGCAGAATTATAACAGAAAACTGGGCAACCCCTTTAAGGATTTTCTTATCTCTATTTCTGATATTTTGTTCTGATGTTTTCTCAATATCCTATAACACCCTTATTGCCCTACCTTGGTCTTTATACAGGCTCTGATAGTCCCACTTAATTTGATGAACTATGCCAGCTGATGTGACTGCTGCAAGGCATTATGGGGAAGTCTGTGGTCATGCATAATGTTGTGCAAGCCTTCTATGGCTAATGCAATTCTCTGCAATGTTTAAAAAGGCACTTTTTAAGATCCACATGAATAAGATTGCCAATTGAATGAATTCACCAGGACCTGTGAAAATTCTAAAATTTTACACAAATGCGATTTAATCAAACCGATTTGGTTATCTCAACCAAATATGGCTCTTAATGAAATATGAGCGGACCCATGGAAGTTCGGCTCGGCGGTTTTGATGCCAGCTGTGAATGAACAACTGGCATCAAGCCCAGAGGTTAGTAATGGATAGGCATCTATCAGACATCAGTATTACAAACCCATCGTGAACATTTCAAAAACAGACACAGGAAAAAAAAGCTTATTTGAATAAAGAATCTGCCACACTCCTTCGTTCACCAATTTATTAATTTAAAAAAATCATCACTGTTCTGTTGTAATCCAATGGTGTAATGTCCCATCATGGCCATAGATATCAATGGAGCTTTGTTTTGAGAATGTTCTGAGAACAAGGTTCCATAAGTCACTTGTAGTCAGTGGCAGAAACAATTTTTTATGCTAGTCACACTGTCCATGGGGGTGGATCAGCCACCTTCATTACTAACCACTGCCAGCTGACAACTCACAGCTGATATCAACCCAAAAAGTATAATCCCAATTGCCTCAGCACTAGGACAATTAGGAAGAGCTACCAAAAGCACCAGAATTGACACCGATAATAGATGTGCCACTTCTGGGGCTGCTGCAGGCTGCTATTTTTAAGCTGAGAAGGGAAAAATTATCATGGGCCTTACCAATCTTATAATACTAGCCACAGCTGCTTTACCTTGGCTGGTTATCAAAAATAGGGTGAACCCCTCACCAGTTTTCAAAAATTTAAATAAATAGTTTAAAAAAAGGCATGTGCTTACCCCTATTTTTGATAACCAGTCAAGGTAAATATGACAGCTGAGGGCTGCAGCCTGCAACTGTCTGCTTTACTTGTGCTGGTTACAAAATATAGATGGGGCCCCAAGTCATTTTTTTTTTTTTTTTATGTATACCATATCCACAGTTGTAGTCAGGCCAATTATACTTCTATTAGCCCCATTTTGCTTCCTTTTGCAGCCCACTTGGCCTTAAGGCCGCTTTACACTCTGCAATATCTTTACCGATATCGCTAGCATGGGTACCCGCCCCCATCTGTTGTGCGACACGGGCAAATCGCTACCTGTGCCGCACAACATCTCCCAGACCCGTCACACTACTTACCTGCTCGGCGACATCGCTGTGACCGGCGAACCGCCTCCTTTCTAAGGGGGCGGTTCGTTCAGCGTCACAGCTGTGTCACTGAACCGCCGCCCAATAGAAGCGGAGGGGCGGAGATGAGCGGAACATAACATCCCGCCAACCTCCTTTCTTCTGCATAGCGGCCGGGATGCAGGTAAGGAGAGCTTCCTCGTTCCTGCGGTGTCACACATAGCGATGTGTGCTGCCGCAGGAACGAGGAACAACTTCGTTACTGCTGCAGTAACGATTTTTGAGAATGGACCCCCATGTCACCAATGAGCGATTTTTGCACGTTTTTGCGACGATGCAAAATTGTTCATAGGTGTCACACGCAACGGCATCGCTAATGCGGCCGGATGTGCGTCACCAATTCCGTGACCCCAACGAGTTTGCATTAGCGATGTTGTAGCGTGTAAAGCCCCCTTAACTTCAACCACTTTACAGCCATTTTACAGCACTAAAGTTTGGGTCCCCTTTGACTTACATGGGGTATCGTATCTGAGGTCAAGTCCGGGTCCTGAACTAGATCTTTTACTAAAGTCCGGCGACACCGGGGGAATTCGAACATCCACAGGTCTGCTCATCCATAATTATAATATGAAGTTGCACATTGTACACAATCAAATTGCTCACAAAATACTTTGATAAAAGTTCAATTGAATATACGATTTAATGTTTTTTAGACCCGATTCCTGTAGGGTGTGGGGTTTGAAATTCAAATTGGTTCGGATTAACTTTCATAAGTGTTCCAAATCTCATGTAATTTTATTCTGAACGGCTACCTCTGTCTTCACAATTTACTCTGATGCACTAGATTGTATGCAATAGTTCAGAAAGTCATAGGACATAGGACCAATTTGTCACAAAAAACTTTTCTTATGCAGCATTAGGAAATAGGTTAGTGATTAATGTCAATGATAGCTGTGGACTGTCCTTACTAGTATATGATTTATTCAAAAGAAAGAGAACAAAACAAATAAAAATACATTAAATCAATGCAGTGCATATTTTTTTTATTTGTTTTTCGACAGGCTTGACAAGTGCCCCTCTCAGTTATTATTCATGGCTATGACTTTCCAAGCAAAATTATTCCTAATAGTCTAGCTATGTATTTCTTTATTTAAGACATTATAGATTTGTCAGGTGAAACTATATGTAGCATATATTTAAATAACAAAAAAATTAAATATTGAAATGTAAATCAAATTTTTCTTAATCAAATGAAAAATCTCACATCATTTAAGCCAACCTTTTAAGGCATTATTTGTTGATGAACATACTGCTTTAGCATGCCCATTTTATTATTTCTATGTACATTAACAAGACCCCTGCAGAAATGATCCCATTATGGAAACTATGCCAATTAAGAAGCTCATATTTGGGTGTAATGCATATTTATAACTTACAGGCATCTCTCAGAATCTTAAATCATTGAGCAGTGGAAAGAAAAAAAAAAGAAACTTTTACCACTAAAATGTTATATTGAGTGCACATTTTTAATTTTCATAAAAGATAACATTTAGGTCCAGAACTCTTCAGACAGAGACCGTATCTTCGTGATTTGGGCTCTGCATGCCACTATTTTTCATTGAAGCTGAGAAAACTGAGTTGCAATTGAATAGATATGAGACAGCACAATTTAATAGTAATGCCACTTATTGATTGGAGCAGATAAGAGGCTGAAGCATAACCTTTAATGTCAAAGTTATTAAAAAAAAACTATAATAGGTCAAAGTAACCAAAAGCATATCCGGCCCCTAATATATGTCCAGCCTGAGTTTCCCACCACATAGTTGTGACACCCTGGCTGGGCCAGGTAGTCACAAATAGGGCCCCGCATTACACCTTTCCCTCACAGGTAACACACAGCCAACCTTAAAACCCAAGTCACCCCCTAAGGGCTTGATAGACACCAGGGGGCGGAACCAGGCGGTTGGAAGACTCCCACCTAGGAGTTTTACATAGCCCAGGGCGGGGAAAAGTCAGTGAAGTAAAAACAGATCAGTTGTAGAGTTCAAGAAGAGTGGAGGTCAGGCCTGCGTCTGGGCCTGAGGAAAACTGACAGGTACCAGGGTAGGAGCCCTAATGCCTTTCGCTAGGAGGCAGACGGCGGTCTCCGTCTGCAGGAGCCGGGAAGATGGCTCGGTGGATCGGGACAGGGTTGCAGCCCGCCGGTACCGACCTGGGGAACCGACTCTGAAACCGGAGCACACAGGGGGGTACTTAGACCCTGAAGCTAGGTCCAGAAGCTACTGGAACTTGTTAATTAACTGATTGCGGCCAGGACTAGAGGTCCTATCCCACCCAAAGTCCCTAATAGAAGGCAACAGCCCACTGAGGGGGATAACAGGCCACCGCCAAGGCTCAGAGATCCCACGGGCCAGCGTCTGTGGGCAAGGGCTCCTTAGGCCACAACCAAAGGGGAGTGGACTCCTGAAGTTGCAAGCACAGTTAGTCCACCATTCTAAAACAGGTGCAGGAGAAAGACAGAGACCCCCACCCGGGTGGGGGAACCCGAACGCAGCCGGCTGCGGGCACCGACCACCATCACCTTGGTTTACCAGAGACTCGTGTGTTTTCTAATAGTAAATCAGAACCCTGCGGTCGCCCATCTCCCTGCATCGCCAAACCCCAACGGGTCCCAGGGCCACCATCCTTGCCCACAGAGGGGTTAAGAACTTGCTGCACAACATCTCCCCCGGGTGCCCCAGCGGTTGTGTCCAATATCACCACATACCGTGGGTGGCGTCACGAACTCCGTGCGGCCCAACCCATACATCTACAGCCTATATCCACCATCCCATCACCTCCCTTTTCACTTGAAGTGACTGCAATTCCCCGGGGTTCGGAGACCCTCAAGCCACCCACAGAAGGACCGGATCCGAGCAGCTCGGCTGCCGAGAGCGGGGCGGTACATAGTAGTAACAGCTCAGAGATGCCACTAGTATAACAAACAAAAACAAAAAGAATTGTGTTTCCAAGTGTTAAAAGGACAGTGGTCCTATCAAAATACACAACAAAATAGAAACACAATATACATAAATCATACAGAATGTTGACAGCGGTCAACAGTTCAAATCCACCTAAGTATAATAGTAGTACAATTGAGATATATAATAATCTCACTGAATGTGTGGTATGCAGGGTGAATCAGTCTCTCCCTCCTATAGCTCTTGATGTTGCCATGGCGTCGCTGACCCTATTTCTGACTGGGAGATCAACATATACTGTCACCCCAAACTTCCCTGCCCTAACAAGGGCTGACCACAGCTAACTATTCTGGAACCCCTGTGCTCTCCTTAATAGCATCCCAACGCGTTTCCTCATTCCAGACTCATCAGGGAATATTGTCCTACAAAGGGGCAATTGGAACAATGTGGAACAGATTGTGAGTTGGGATGCAGGACCTCTGCCCTTTTGTAGGACGATATCCCTTGAGAATAATATAATGTGGTTTATTATCAATGTGCTTCAAAATCATCCCACTTCTTCATCAGGAAAATCACAGCAGTTTAACCCCTTCACGCCCTTTGACGGATCTAGCTGTCATGGTGCCCTGGTACTTAAAGACCCATGACGGATACATCAGTCATGGGGAAATCGCGACCCCGGAGCCACGGGCACCGCGATCTGTTTTCAAAAACTGTAGATTAGGGAAGGAGAGGACTTGTACCTGACTTCAGGAGGAGTGGTGTCTCCTTCCCGGACCTACGGAGGCTGTGATTGGCTGAGCGGCGTTCGTCAGCCAATCACAGCCAGTGTAATGTTTCAGCCATTGAAAATGGCTGAAGCATTGAAATCCAGCTATGTCAGTGCAGCTGCAGCACTGGCCATTGGCTGGAGCTCGGTGAGCTTTAATGCACCCTCCCCCAGCTCTGATTGGAGAGATCGGCCTTGTGACCGATCTCTCCAAGCAAGCACCGTGCAATTGAGACCGGGTGAGCTCGCTGTAGGAGATCGCTCTCCTTAGTTGCTCCCTCCGTGGAATCTGAGGCGAGCGATCCCTGCGGGTGCCCATCTGTGAGTCCCAGCCCCCGATCCACCGCTGCCCTCCTCCATCTGCTTCGCCCCTGCTCTCCTGCTGTGCCTAGAGTTGAGCGCAGTTCGAGGTTTTCCAGTTCGGCTCGAGTGATTTTGGGGGCTGTTCTAGATCGAACTAGAACTTGAGCTCTTTGCTAAAGCTCGGTAGTTCTAGATACGTAAGAGAACTGTTCTAGCAGCAAAAAGACAAGCTAATTCCTAGCTGGCTTTCCGCTGTAATAGTGTAAGTCACTCTGTGACTCACACTATTATGAAATTTCAGCGTATAGTGTGCGGGAACAGCGCATTCAGATCACTTCTGTATGGATAATGGCGATCGCCATTTTTTTTTTTCCTTGTCTTCCTTCCCTAAGCGCACGCGCGTGTAGTGGGGCGGGCCAGCATGTCAGCCAATCCCAGACACACACACAGCTAAGTGGACTTTTAGCCAGAGAAGCAATGGCATGTGTGATAGGATGTCCATGTCACATGTCCATGCATTATAAAAACGGACATTTTCCTCCACCACGCCATTATCTGCCTTCTGCGTCTTGGTGTCAGTCACCGCTGGCGTAGCTCCTGTATCCGATACTGCTGTGTACGCTCTATACACAGCACTATACAGAATAGGGATAGAAGTTTCTATTAGTCCTTGTAAGGGCTAATACCGGCAGGGTCAGAGCCATAGGTGACAGTCAGGTCTGTGAAAACAGATATTCACAGCTACACAAGATGACAGCGTCTATGTAGCTAAGGTTAGGGATTTCCTCGCTGCATTTCCCCATTAGGAGGGATAGAAAGGGAGGCTTCCTCTTGTAAATGGTAGTTATGTCTTGGCTGCTGGGAGGCTCCCTCTGGTGGCCACGAAGGGTTTGGACAGAGACCAGGTGGGTTGTGCGTCTGATGATCCGATTCTCAATGATGTGGACTCCTTTTTTCAGGCCTTGGGATTATATGACGAACCCAATATTGTAAACCAAGCAGAAAAGGTCTTGTTGTCCTTAACTCAGGGTTTGGATTCTGCAGAAACGTTTTGTCAGAAATTTCATAAGTGGGCGGTCCTTACCAAATGGAATGATGATGTGCTTGCGGCTCTTTTTCGCAAGGGTATTGCGGATGCTGTGAAGGATGTAATTGTAGGATTTCCCGTCCCTTCTGGTCTTGATGCCTCTATGACCTTGGCCATTCAGATTGATAGGCGTTTACATGAGCGCAGGAAGATACCTGCTGGTTTTGTGCCTGTGGAACAGCCTTTGGAGCCTATGGAGTGTGATAGGGTCCTTTCTAATGCTAGTCAGCAGGGGTTCAGACGGAAGAATAGACTGTGCTTCTATTGTGGAGACGCTTCTCATCACATCTCTGTCTGCCCTAAACATGAAAGGAGATTGGCTACTTCTGTTACTGTGGGTTCTTTGCAACCAAAGTTTCTTTTGTCTGTCACATTGATTTGCTCATTGTCTTCCTTTTCTGCATTTGCCTTTGTGGACTCAGGGGCAGCGCTCAATTTGATGGATTTTGGGTTTGCTAGGGATTGTGGTTTTCCCATGGTTCCTTTGCAAACTCCTATTCCTTTAAGGGGCATTGATGCTACCCCTTTGGCAGAACATAAACCCCAATTTTGGACCCAGGTGCCTATGAGAGTTGCACCAGCGCATCAGGAAACTTGTACATTTTTAGTATTGCATAATCTACAGGATACCGTGGTACTGGGATTTCCGTGGTTGCAGACCCATAATCCGGTTCTTGACTGGAGATCCTTGTCGGTAGCTAGTTGGGGTTGTCAAGGTTTGCATCAGGACCTTTCCGTGTCGTCCACGTCTGCTCAGGCAGTTGATGTTCCTGCTTTCTTGTCTGATTTCCGTGATGTATTTAATGACCAGGAATCTGATTCTCTGCCCCCACACCGGCGGGACTGTGACTGTGCCATTGAGTTGGTGCCCGGTTGTAAATTTCCCAAGGGGCGGATTTTCAACTTGTCTGTGCCCGAACATGATGCCATGCGGTCATACATCAGAGAATCATTGGAGAAGGGGCACATTCGGCCCTCATCTTCTCCTTTGGGTGCTGGCTTCTTCTTTGTTGCTAAGAAAGATGGTTCGTTGAGGCCTTGTATTGATTACCGTCTTCTTAATAAAATGACAGTCAAATATCAGTACCCTTTGCCTCTGATGTCTGATCTGTTTTCTAGAGTGAAGAGTGCCAAATGGTTTACGAAACTGGATCTCAAGGGTGCGTATAATCTCATCCGTATTAAGGAGGGTGATGAATGGAAGACGGCTTTTAATACTCCTGAGGGGCATTTTGAGTACCTAGTGATGCCTTTTGGGCTCACTAATGCACCCTCCGTCTTACAGGCCTTCATGAATGATATTTTTCGGGACCTTATTGGTAAATTTTTGATTTGTGAATTTGGATGACATCTTGATTTTTTTCTGATGATTGGGACTCTCATGTGGGGCAAGTACGGGAGGTTTTTCAGATACTTAAGGATAATGCACTGTACGTTAAGGGGTCAAAGTGCCTCTTTGGGGTGCAAAGGATTTCCTTTTTGAGCTTCATCCTGTCTCCCTCCGCTATTGAAATGAACCCGGTTAAGGTTCAGGCTATTTACGACTGGGTGCAACCGACATCTCTAAAATCCCTGCAGCAATTTTTGGGGTTTGCTAATTTTTACCGTAAATTTATAGCCAGTTTTTCTGCTATTGTCAAACCTCTGACAGATTTGACAAAGAAGGGAGCTGATGCTGAGCATTGGACCCCTGAAGCTATTGTGGCCCTCCAGGAGCTTAAAAGGTGATTCACTTCTGCCCCAGTTCTGCAGCAACCTGATGTGTCTCGCCCATTTCAAGTTGAGATCGATGCCTCAGAGATCGGAGCAGGTGCTGTTCTGTCTCAATGAGACCCTACTTCGGGTAAACTTAAGCCCTGTGCCTTTTTCTCTCGGACGTTTTGCTCCTTCTGAACGGAATTATGATGTGGGGAACCGGGAATTATTGGCTATGAAGTGGGCATTTGAAGAGTGGAGGGATTGGTTGGAGGGGGCTAGACATCAAGTTGTGGTGCTTACGGACCACAAGAATCTCATCTATCTGGAATCTGCCAAGAGGTTGAATCCTCGGCAGGCCAGGTGGGCTTTGTTTTTTACCCGGTTTAATTTTGTGGTCTCTTTTTTTGCCGGGCACCAAGAATGTTAAGGACGATGCCCTTTCCAGGAGTTTCTGCGCTGACTCTTTGGAGGTTGTCGAACCGTCTACTATCCTAAATGATGGTGTAGTTTTCTCGGCTATTTCGCCTGATCTGCGGTTGGCACTGGCGGAATTTCAGGGGGATAAACCTGAGAGATGTCCTACAGGGAAACTGTATGTCCCAGACCAATGGAGAGACCGAGTTGTCTCTGAGGTTCATTGCTCTGTTTTGGCGGGTCATCCTGGCATTTTTGGTACTCGGGATCTTGTGAGACGCTCTTTTTGCTGGCCTTCCCTGTCCCGAGATGTCCGTCGTTTTGTGCAGTCATGTGGAGTTTGTTCTAGGTCCAAGCCCTGTTGTTCACGTTCTAGTGGGCTATTATTGCCTTTGCCTGTACCTAAGAAACCTTGGACGCACATGTCTATGGGTTTTATTTCAAAGCTTCCCGTCTCTCAGAAAATGACTGTGATTTGGGTGATCTGTGACAGATTCTCCAAGATGGTCCACTTTGTTCCCCTATCTAAGTTGCCGTCTTCATCGGAGTTGGTGCCTTTGTTTTTGCAACATGTTGTCCGTTTGCATGGTATTCCCGAAAACATTGTTTCTGACAGAGGGATGCAGTTTGTATCCAGGTTTTGGAGGATTTTTTGCTCCAAATTGGGTGTTCAGCTGTCTTTCTCCTCGGCGTTTCATCCTCAGACCAACAGTCAGACTGAAGGGGCTAACCAGACCCTGGAAACCTATTTACGGTGTTGTGTTTCTGCGGATCAGGATGACTGGGTTTCGTTTTTGCCTTTGGCTGAATTTGCCCTTAACAATAGAGCTAGCTCTACCACGTTGGTGTCCCCCTTTTTCTGCAATTTTGGGTATCACCCTAGGTTCCTCTCAGGGCAGCTTGAGGCGTCTGACTGTCCAGGGGTGGATTCGGTGGTCGACAGAATGCAGCAGATTTGGGGGCAGGTAGTGGATAAATTGTTTCAGTCCCAAGAAACTGCCCAAAAGTTTGCCAACCGGCGTCGGACTGTTGGTCCCTGGTTTAAAGTAGAGGACATGGTGTGGTTGTCCTCTAAAAATATTCCTATGAGAGTTCCGTCTCCTAAATTTAAGCCCAGATTTATTGGACCTTATAAGATTGCGGAGATTATTAACCCTGTATCTTTCCATTTGACTCTGCCTGCGTCATTTAAGATTCACAATGTCTTCCATAAGTCCTTGTTGAAGAAACATGTGGAGCCAGCAGTTCCTGCAGCAGCGCCTCCTGACCCTGTTTTGGTACAAGGGGATCTGGAGTATGAGGTTGAAAAAATTCTGTATTCCCGTCGCAGTAGGCGTCAGCTTCAGTACCTTGTGAAATGGAAGGGTTATGGGCAGGAGGATAACTCTTGGGTTGTGGCTTCTGACATTCATGCGGACAGGTAGGTTCGCGCCTTCCATCATGCTCATCCCGAGCGACCCGGTGGCGTGGGTGAGGGTTCGGTGACTCCTCCTTAAGGGGGGGGTACTGTTGTGAATGTTAGTTATGTCTTGGCTGCTGGGAGGCTCCCTCTGGTGGCCACAAAGGGTTTGGACAGAGACCAGGTGGGTTGTGCAGTGGGTGTTTCCTTTCCTAACTCTCTGCTTATTTAAGTCCTGGTCTGATTGCAGGCTGTTGCCGGATGTCAGTTGTTCTTTGTATCTCTAGCCTGCTTGATCCTGCTTTACACCACATCTTCCCCAGATAAGTGCTTGCTCTTTATTTATTGTCTGGTTCTTTTGTTTATCTGGGTTTGTCATTTTGCTGTGGTTATTTTCAGTTTATTTGCTTTCAGGGATTTTCCCCCTTAGTGGATTGTTGAGGAACTCCCTGCAGTTCTGTGTGGAGTATAGCTCCTTTGGGTCCATGTGTTTGTGGCTTGTTGACTTTGTTATGATTCTGGTATGGTCCTGGTATAGGACGGAGTTCAGATCGAGCGATCTGAAGGCCTTTTTGTACTATCAGGAAGTTGGTATTTTGCAGGGCTTTTCTCTGGCAACCATCAGTCCCTTTCCTGTCCTTTCCTATTTTAGTCAGCGGGGGCCTCACCTTTTGCTAATCCTGTCATCTACCTGTGTATTGTGTTTTTCCTATATCACCGCAGTCTTTGAATGTGGGGGGCTTGCTATTCTTGTCTATTTTCTGAGGCAGAGAGTTATTCATCTTTCCTACCTTTAGGATAGTTAGTTCTCCGGCTGGGTTCGCGGTGCACAGGATGTTAGTTCACCCCTCGGCTACTTCTAGTTGTGTTGGTTAGTAAGAGGATGGCGGCCAGATTAGTTGTCAATGCTCTTGTCACCTTTTTGCCAATGATTTGTGGTGGTCTTCCATGGTTCCGGATCAGAACAGCTTCCTTTCCTCTACCCAGACCCACAACCCTGCCACTGTACCCTCCTGCCCTTTGCACACTCAAACTCATTGTTATTAAGCCATTATACTATCAAACTATGCTGCCAGTTTAAGGGCCGTAGTTGCATTGTCAGGGATAGTTATTGTTGTTTATTCTGCTGTTAATAAAGATAGACCACCGCTGCAATCTACACCACCTCTCAATTTTTACTACCACATTCTAAGTGCACAATCTTGTCGCAATCAAAATGAGTGGCAAAATGACAGATGTTGTCCCCTGGGAAATATGCAATCAAAAAAGTCCGTGGAGCCTCTGTTAGGAGTGTTAATGCTGGCCATAAATTTACTGTGATGCAATCTAATAATCGTGCATCTACCTTAAACTGTCTGCAGTCCAAATTATGTGTCAATTGTGGTAGCATGCATACCACTCTCTTTCACACACACCAGAGACGTACTCTGATATGAATAGAAAGTAAGACTGATTTAATCCGGAAGTTGGACAAACATTTAAACGGAGTTATTGGCTAGGTGCCAAGAATACGTAACACGTCTCCTATTGGATAAAATAGAACAGCTTATTCTGTGATATACAATTTACAGTAATGTGCTTGGTTCCTCATTTATATTAAGCTATGTCAGCATGATTCACTTGTCACAAGACTCACTGTCTGAGTCTTATAACAAAGAGATATATGTGTGGTACAGTTCAAACACCATCTTAAATCCTGTTCTTTTTGGATATCTCCATATAACTCTTATATACTCATAATAGTTCATAATCTTGTCCATAACAGTCCCCTCTTTGGAGATAGCCAAAAGTCTTTCCTTAATTTTCTAGAGTCTATTGATCTGTCCTAATTCCGATGGTTACCTCACTCACATACGAGATAACCCATCCCTTGTGGATGAATCTCCCCACCCAACAGACTATGCATAGGAAGCCAGATCCTGACCGTATTCTCTAGACTGTCCTCATGGCTATGTTCCGCTGGCACACGTTATTCAGGAAGGGGGAACGTGGCAGTAGTCCTCTAATTGGCTAATATTTATCAGGGTTGGTTTCACTCAGAGTCTCATGCTCCTCAGTCCTCAGGCGTTAATGGTGGGACATCATCAAAGGTGGGATGCACAGTCGTCTTCTGGTCCACATGCTTAGATATCATCGTCCTGGCACAAAGTATCGGGTAGAAGAGGGAAAACAGCCATCTCCTGGTCTCAGGTCCGACATCTCTTTGTTGTGGAATGCATGGATCTTCGTCCGAAAGAAAAAGTGTGAGAGAAGAGAGAGGAAGAGAGAGAAAGATTGAGAAGAGAGGAAGAGAGAGAGAGAGAGAGAAAGATTGAGGAAAGAGAGAGAAAGATTGAGAAAAAGAGAGAGGAAAAGAGGAGAGAGAGAAAAAGAGAAAAAGAAAAGAGAAAAATCTAGATCTTGTTGGATCTGGAGGAGAAAACTCAAACGTATATTAGGCAAATGTTTAGTTAAACAAACAACAAGCTTAGTATCTGGGGGTACTTCTAAACAGGATATCATAGCGTCTCAACCTAGTGGTCCCTGCTGGGGTGTGTCTGACACTGAACAATGCAAGGGGAAGACTCTCATGCCCTTGCTTTCTACACCGCCCCATCATCCCAACCTTCTATCTATTCTGTGGCTGGTATGGGGTGTGTAGAGGAGAGTTGAGCGCGGTTCGCGGTTCGAGGTTCTCCAGTTCGCGGCTCAAGTGATTTTGGGGGCTGTTCTAGATCGAACTAGAACTCGAGCTTTTTGCTAAAGCTCGATAGTTCTAGATACGGTCGAGAACGGTTCTAGCAGCCAAAAGACAAGCTAATTACTAGCTGCCTTTCCGCTGTAATAGTGTAAGTCACTCTGTGACTCACACTATTATGAAATTTCAGCGTATAGTGTGTGGGAACAGCGCATTCAGATCACTGCTGTTTGGATAATGGCGATCGCCATTTTTTTTTTTTCCTTGTCTTCCTTCCCTAAGCGCGCGCGTGTAGTGGGGCGGGCCAGCATGTTAGCCAATCCCAGACACACACACAGCTAAGTGGACTTTTAGCCAGAGAATCAACGGCATGTGTGATAGGATGTCCATGTCACATGTCCATGCATTATAAAAACGGACATTTTCCTCCAGCACGCCATTATCTGCCTTCTGCGTCTTGGTGTCAGTCACCGCTGGCGTAGCTCCTGTCTCCGATACCACTGTGGACGCTCTATACACAGCGCTGTACAGCATAGGGATAGCACTTTCTATCAGTCCTTTTAAGGGCTCATACCGGCAGGGTCAGAGCCATAGGTGACAGGTCCGTGAAAACAGAGTTTAACAGCTACACAAGATGACAGCGTCTGTGTAGCTAAGGTCAGGGATTTCCTCGCTGCATTTCCCCATTAGGAGGGATAGAAAGGCAGGCTTCCTTTCCTCTACCCAAAGACCCACAACCCTGGCACTGTACCCTCTTGCCCTTTGCACACTCAAACTCATTGTTACTAAGCCATTATACTAGCAAACACTGCTGCCAGTTTAAGGGCCGTAGTTGCATTGTCAGTGATAATTATTGTTGTTTATTCTGCTGTTAATAAAGATAGACCACCGCTGCAATCTTCACCACCTCTCAATTTTTACTACCACATTTTAAGTGCACAATCTTGTCGCAATCAAAATGAGTGGCAAAATGACAGATGTTGGTGGAAAGGGTAAGAGGCGTGTTGGAAAAGGAAAAAAAGGGTTTATCCATGGGGAAGGTGGCAAAGCTCCATTAACATCTGCTGAAGATAGACCATCTTCCAGCAAAAGTAAGATGTCTACTACTTACCGTGGACAATCCGATGTGCTCCCTTTTTTACGGACACGGACAACTGGAACAAAGGTAGATGATGACCAAAAAAGGAAAATGCTTGAATGGATCTCAAGTGGTCCAACAAGTGCCCTCTCTGCCACCTCAACTACCGCATCCAAAAAACACCAGTCCTCCGAGTTGTCATCCCAATCAAACTTGCTTTCTCCCAGCTCTGAAGTCTCCATCCACCCTGCACAGTATGGTGGAACTGAGATGGCTGAGTCTGCAGAGCTGTTCAGTCACACTATAGCCTGGGAATCAGAGGTCTGCTCCCAAGCTACAGTGAGTACAGACCAGGAAATGGTCTGCAGTGATGCCCAGAACCTTTGTGACTCTGATTCAGGCCGTGATGACCAAGTTTCTGAGCATAATGTTAACCCTTATTTACAAACTGAAACACCTGTTGTAATAGACAATGAGGAACATACTGATGACGATGAGACACAGATACCAGATTGGGATGACAACTTAAATATTCGGTCAGGGAAAGAAGAGGCTCGGTCTGAGGGTGAGGGGAGTGCAAACACAACAATTGATGAGGAAGTTCTAGATACCACCTACTGTCAACCCACAGTCAGGCCCTCGAGGAGGTCAACAGAGACGGTGGAGGAGGATGCAACTGACGATGAAGTTACCTTGCGCTTTCCTGGACAGAGTCGGAGTACTGGTAGCACGTCTACAACTGCATCCTCAGCCACCACTGTGCCTCTGAGGGTGGATTAGCAGGTCGCATGCCCTCTAAGCCTTGCCTAGTCTGGTCCTTTTTTGACATCGCCTGAAATGCGATGTAGCGACACGCTGGAATTCGACATTCCACATGTTACAGCACCGCCGAGCCCTGGTGCAATACGTCATGATGTATAGCCTGGGCCAACGAGATGCAGAGGTGGGGCAGATCACCCTGATGGAGTGGTCTCAGATCAAGGACCTATGCACCCTTCTGCACAGTTTCAACATGGCGACGAATATGTTTAGCGCTGACAATGCCATTATCAGCGTGACAATTCCAGTCATTTACATGCTGGAGCACACGCTAAACACTATTCGGACTCAGGGGGTTTTACAACAGGAAGGGGAGGAACTACAGGAGGATTCCTATGCGCAAGACACAACAACATCACCAAGGTCCAGACGTTCATCATCACCAACGCGGCAGGCATGGGACCATGGGGGACAGGGATCAACCAGGACGCATGGTAGCAGGCGAAATGTTGAGGAAGGTGCAGGAGAACATGAAGAAATGGAGGATGAACTGTCCATGGACATGGAGGACTCAGCGGATGAGGGAGACCTTGGTCAAATTTCTGTTGAAAAAGGTTGGGGGAGATGTCAGAGGAAGAAAGAACGGTTAGCACCTCTATGCCACAAACACAGCGTGGACTTGGTCCGCATGGCTGCGCAAGACACATGAGCGCCTTCTTGCTGCACTACCTCCAACATGACCCTCGTATTGTCAAAATTAGAAGTGATTATGACTACTGGCTTGCCACACTATTAGATCCCCGGTACAAGTCCAAATTTTGTGACATAATTCCAGCCATAGAAAGGGACGCACGTATGCAGGAGTATCAGCAGAAGCTGTTACTCGATCTTAGCTCAGCTTTTCCACCAAACAACCGTGCAGGTGCAGGGTGTGAATCTCCCAGTTGTAACTTGACAAACATGGGACGGTCTCGTCATCTTCAACAGTCTACCCGTACCAGTAGCACCGTATCTGGTGCTGGTAACAGCAATTTTATGGAATCTTTTCATAATTTTTTTTAGACCCTCCTTTGCAAGGCCACCAGAGACAACAAATCTGACACATAGTCAACGGCTGGAGAGGATAATACAGGAGTATCTCCAAATGAACATCGATGCCATGACTTTGCAAATGGAGTCTTGCTCGTTTTGAGCTTCAAATCTTGAAAAATGGCCAGAGCTCTCCACTTACGCCTTGGAGATTTCGTCGTGCCCAGCTGCCAGCATTGTCTCTGAACGTGTCTTCAGTGCTGCTGGGTGTGTGCTGACAGATAAGCGCACCATCATTATACTGGCCTCATGTTTACTATTCCCTTTATTTTAGTGCAGTCAGATTCACAGACTAATGCTGATTGGGTCTCCTTGTGTGTTGCTCGTAGCAGTAGGGCTCACAATCTCCATGCAGCTACCTTTTCCCTCATCTAACACTCTTACCATCCTTAACCTCTTCAGCCCCTGGGCATTTTCCGTTTTTTGCTCCCCTTCTTCTGAGAGCCGTAACTTTTTTTTATTTTTCCATCATTATTGCCGTATAATGGCTTGTTTTTTGCGGGACGAGTTGTACTTTTAAATTAAAGCATAAGTTTTAACATATAGTGTACTGGAAAATTGCAAAAAAAGTGAGATCGTGCAATAGTTTTTGGGATATTTTATTCACTTTGTCCACTTTATGGTAAAACTGATGTATCTATGTGATGACTCAGGTCAGTGCGAGTTTGAAGACACTAAACATGTATAGGTTTACTTGTGTCTAAGGGGTTAAAAAAAATTCACAAGCTTGTCCAAAAAAAAGTGACGCACGTTTTGCGCCATTTTCCAAAACCCGTAGCGTTCTCATTTTTCGGGATCTGATGCTCTGTGACAGCTTATTTTTTGTGTCTCGAGTCGACCTGATGTTTTTAACTGTACCATTTTTGCGCAGATGCTACATTTTGATTGCCTGTTATTGCATTTTGTGCAAAATTTGCGGTGACCAAAAAAACGTAATTTTGGCGTTTGGAAATTTGTTGCCGCTACGCCATTTTCTGATCAGATTAATTGATTTTATATTTTGATTCATCAGGCATTTCTGAACGCGGCGATACCAAATATGTGTATATTTTTTTTATTCTTTTAACCCTTTAATTTTCAATGGGGGTAAAGGGGGGTGATTTGAACTTTTTAGTTTTTTTTTTATTTTTTAATTTTTTAAAACTTTTACTTTTTTTTTATTTTACTAGTCCCCCTAGGGGGCTATAGTGATCAGCAATCAGTGCAGAGCGATCGATCTGCAGATCTCAACTACACAACTGAGAACTGCAGATTTGGTGCTTTACTTTAAATGCCGGCTGTATTCCGGCATTGAGGGGAAGTGAGTCATGTTAGGTACAGGCGTCATCACATGACCCTGTGCTACCATGGCAACCACCGAAAGTCACGTGATCATGTCACGTGACTTCCGCTGGGGGCGGGGTAAGTGACTGTCATGGCGGCGCGCATATACATATCGCTGCCAGATTTTGGCAGCGATATGTAAGGGGTTAATAGCCACAGGTGGAAGCAATTCCACCCGCGTCTAGCAGGCACACTTGTCAGCTGTTGAAAACAGCTGATATGTGCGCAGATCGCCGCCGCCTGCCCACGGCAGGGGGCGGGGCTTAACTGCACACGATCCATGACTTACCTAGTACGTCATGGGTCGTTAAGGGGTTACATGTGTTTAGTAATGACAGTCTATGAAGCTAATATTGGTGCCTGCCACCTGAGTTGGCTGAGCAGAAAAGCAGTTTCACTTGTTTTATGAGGGCTCTCGCCACACCAGGCTCCCCTGTTTCTGAAACCTTGTGTACCGTAAATGAACTCTGGACAGCAGTGGTCCCTTGGCCATCGCTTCACAAGCAAAATATTTTGCAGTAAGCCTATTCCTTACGATTACAACTGGTAGCTTGGGACTGTAGTCCTTGGCAGTAGCTTTTATGCAGTCCACAAGTTGTTCAACCTCATAACTAATAAATGTATTCAGCTGTCCATCTCAGTAGGTTGTGAATGGAAGTGTTTTGCTACAGGTGTACCAAGCATTTAAAGCAGCTTGCACAAGCTTTAAGTTCATCAATGTTCTCTTGCTTTTGATCTTTCAGAATGCAATGCAATGCAAAGCAACGAGTAATTCCTTGATTCAAGTTGCCAAAAAATCCTGCAACTTTTCCCAGCCGTGTGTCATGATAATTATGTAAAAGTAGCAAAGCTTTAAAAAAAGATATAAATCCGATATCGCTATAATTGTACTGACCCAAAAATCAAAATGGTAAAAAAAAAATAAATAAATAAAAATAACTGGTGGTTTTTGCTCAACAGGCATCTGAAAAATCTAAATAACAATCATTTTTACTGTATGATAGAAGGAAAACCTAAAAAAGGATATTTTGTATTGCTGTATTCGCACCAACACAAAGAATGAAGTTGTTTTTATCACTTATACCACACAGTGAACCACACAAAAATAAAAAATTATTGTACTGCCATTTATTTACTCTACCTCCCAAATATCAGAATAAGGCTTCGTTCATATTTAAGCTGTGATCTCCACTGAGCACTTATGTCGCGGTTTCAGTGAAAATCAGACAAACCCCCAACAGAACCACTTACTATAATGAGGCAGATGTAGCCACTTTGCATTCTGTCTGTTCTATGTTCTGATAGTATTGCATCATTTTAAGTGTCTTTTTAGTGCACAAGTGTGAATGACCAACTATGTGTGCATACAGTACTGGCTCCAGGTTTTTGTGGGCCCCGGACAAAAAAGTCTCAGTGGGCCCCATGTGCACACAGAAACGCATAAACAAATGACAGATATGTACACATACAGGCATACATAAATATACATATTTGAAGACAAATTCCCTAAAATACATAGAAACAGACAAAAATATACACTCATATACACTGATATACATAGATATACATATTATACATGCACACACCACAGACATATTCGAGATATTATTAATATGGGGAAGCCGGCAGCAGCTTCACTCACCTCCTCCTCTTGTCTCCTTCAAGCGCCTCCTGGGCATGGGGCTACGTGACAGACATAATTTTAACAGACATGGCCGCGCACAGTGAGACCTCTATATAAATCACAGGAGGGGCTGGGGTTACAGTATATACATCACAGGATGGGCTGGAGTTACAGTAAATACATCACAGGAGTTGCTGAGGCTGCAGGATATACATCACAGAAGAGGCTTGGGGCATAGACAATACTGACAATACTGGGGGCATACACATTACTATGGAGAGGCATAAACGTTACTGAGGGGCATACATGTTACCAAAGGGGATATATGTTACTAAGGGATTTACACATTACTGGGGAAAATATACTTAACTGCAGGGTATACACATTACAAGAGGGGCATACACTGCAGGGTATACACATTACAAGAGGGGCATACACATTACAAGCTGGGCATACACATGTTATTGGGGGGCACACACATCACTGCGTAAGGTGCATACAGCTGTGGTGTTGGGGCTCATACAGTTCTGGTAGGGGCCCCAAAAAGCTCTAGTGGGGGGCTGGGGGCATACAGCTCTGGTGAGGGGGCTGGGGACATTCTACTCTGTTCTGGTGGAGCCATACTGCTCTGGGGGGCCCATGTTGCTCTTATGAGGGGGGGCTGGAGGCATACTGCTCTGCTCTGGTGAGGGGGGGCCGGGGGCATTCTGCTCTGTTTTGTTGGCGCTAGACTGCTCTGGTTAATTAGCCTAAAGGGAGTCTGTCAGGATATTTTTGCTCTGTAAGCTAAAGCCAGCATGCTGTAGGGGTTAAAAAATAAAAATAAACTATGCTTCTATTATCAAGATCCATGCTGTTGTTTACTAAAACTAAAGGCATAAGCACTTAGTAATTATCATTTCTCTGACTAGGTGACTCATGCCATGTTGTCCGGCATCCTCTCTCTTCTGATTAGCACTTCACTGTCAATATGCAGCCTGGTGTGGCAGTTCTTTCAGCTCTGCTAAATCTAAAACCTCAGAATATATCAGAACGGCTGCACCCAGTAATCTAAAGGGGGCTTTACATGCTACAAGATCGCTACAGCGATCTCGTTGGGGTCACGGATTTTGTGACGCACATCCGGCCGCTGTAGCGATGCCATTGCGTGGGACACCTGAGCGATTTTGCATCGTCGCAAAAACGTGCAAAATCGCTCATCGGTGACATGGGGGTTGTAACTATGTGGACCCCGCATGTATGGGGGCCACACGTCAGGTATCAGGATTAACGCACACTGGAACAATTTCTCTTTAATAGACCATATGGTTTATTAGCAGCTCAAATAAAGCATACTAGGTCACATAACAGAAAGATGCCATGCCTTGGCATTATCCTCAAAGTCCAACACATAACATAAAGTCCACACACTCTTGGACTTCCTCACACGTGTCACTGACCCTTGTCAGTACTTGGCTTTATCCTAAAAGTCCCACATATAGTATACAGTCCACACACTCTTGGACTCTGGACTCCCTCACATGTGTCAATGACCCTTGTCAGTACTTGGCTTTATCCTCAAAGTCCAATCCAGGTTACCTTCTTCTGAAGGCGGCTAGTGTCCTTACCAAGTTCCCCTGTCTCCAGACAGGCTTTGAACATGGACCTAAAAGCCCCTTCCTTCAGGAGCAGGTCTCCTGAGCAGAGCAAAACACCCTGCGTCTGCTCTCCCAGTCTCCAGCACACACACTGGAAGTTTAGAGCCAGCCTCTCCCTAGACTGCCCTAGACACACTCTACCCAGGTTCAGAGACAGGATTGCTTTAACCCCTGGAGCCACACCCACAGGTGGTAAGGAGTGTGTAATCAGCATCACACACCCTTCCATGGCTCTACATGTAATGCAATCCTGTGGAACCACAAGTCCCAGCCAACTTCACATTGCAGAGCACCCACTCTTCTGCAAAACATACCGGCCCTTTGTAATACAGCCGGTTGATACCTCACAGGGTCCATTCTCAAATATCGTTACTGCAGCAGTAACAAAGTTGTTCATCGTTCCTGCGGCAGCACACATCGCTCCGTGTGACACCGCAGGAACGAGGAAGCTCTCCTTACCTGCCTCCCGGCCACAATGCGGAAGGAAGGAGGTGGGCGGGATGTTCGTCCCACTCATCTCCGCCCCTCAGCTTCTATTAGGCGGCGGTTCAGTGACGCTGCTGTAACGTCGCTGTGACGCTGAACGAACCGCCCCCTTAGAAAGGAGGCGGTTCGCTGATCACAGCGACGTCGCAGGAAAGGTAAGTCCGTGTGACGGGTCCGGGCGATGTTGTGCGACACGGGCAGAGATTTACCCGTGTCGCACAACCGATGGGGGCAGGTACGCACGCTGGCGATGTCGGTACCGATATCGCAGTGTGTAAAGCGGCCTTAAGTGATATATTGTTAGACTCAGAACCTCTTTGTCTACCTTATGCTGCTCTCAGATGAGGCAGCAAAAACCTGCTGACAGATTTCCTTTAGGCTATGTGCGCACTTTGCGATGAGTTAGTTGCAGTTCTAAACACAACCTCTGGCAGAAATTGTCGTTGTCAAATTTGGTTTTGACCACAAAAACGCTAAAAATACGCTTGCGTTTTTACCGCGATTTACATGCTTTTTCATTGCTTAAAGTCATACGTTTTGAATACAAATACTCTACTAAATAAAGTTTAAACATTCAACCACTATGAAAAAAAATGAAACAAATGATTATAAATATCATGATTAAAATCATATACAAAATAGCTAATTTTATTAAAATAACTGTGTTCTAATATTTATGCATAAAATTACGTTAATTTATTGATTTTCATTAATTTAATTGTCGGACTGTGTGTGTGTGTGTGTGTGTGTGTGTGTGTGTAAAGGGACATATCATGGCCTTAATATAATGTCAAAAACGCATGCGTTTATTTTGTCAAAAAAGCATGTAAAACGCTAGGATTTTGATTAAGGATGCGTTTTGAAACTTCCCATTGACTCTGTTAGCAAAACGCTGCCAAAATGGCTAAAACAAATGACATGTTGCTTCTTTAAACGCAGAGATTTTGACAAATTTTAAGCATCTAAAACGCTACATTTTTAACAGCATTGTGCGCACAAGAAATCCCTATTTGCCATAGACTTTGCTTGAAAATCAAAACCCATGCATTTTTGCACTAAAACGCTGCAGTTGAAAACGCTGCGGAAATGCATGAAAAAAAGCAAAGTGCGCACATAGCCCTAAGAAAATATCTGATATACACTAATAAGGAGTCTAAACAGATCCTGTCTATTATACTTCACTATTGCTATTTGCTTATTCCTTTTAATCAGTTTAAACAAATCTTTTATTACAGTCCCATATTTATATAACAGCTTATCTGCATGGACCTTGGTGACTTTAATGTGCTCAAATGTGTTTCTTATTGTCCTGTGGTTTCTTATAGCGAGGCTTGTTAATTAGAATCTGATCCACCTCAATCACCAAAGTCCATGTTTATTTCTAAAGTCATCCACTGAATATAATATTTTCCAATTTCGTAGATATTTTATCTGGGTAGAAAACGTGCGAAATTAGCTACTGTTTAATTGAGAGAAGCAACATGCTATGATAAGTATGAGTCCTAATTGTATTTGTAAGATTAAAATTCAGTTTAATTTTCTCTTATTTCTTTGGTAGGTCTTTGGTATATTCATGTGGCTACCTCTAAATGAATGTCAACTTGTTTTACCTCGTCTACAACCGATCGATACTTCATTAGGCTGAATTGTCTTGTGCCCATGCAACCTTGAAACGGTGGCTTAATTACTACTCCTATTATGCAGTGGCTCAAAAAGCCGTGTTCAGCTGTGTCAAATGGAACAAAAGCCATGCTGTTGCCCAGAGTGGAATAAAATGCACTTTTGAACTGTGGAAACTAGAACGTTTCATAAATGAACAATTAAACTGGTAAAAAAGGAATTATTTCTCCCTAGACTAATGTTTACGGAGACTTTTTGCTTTGGATATAATGTGAAATTAATTGCAAAGTAGCATTTTAAAGGGAATAGATAAAGAGGACAAGGGGAAGTGTAGTCAAATGGCAATCATGACAAATGGCATCTCTTGTCTCAGAATCATTTTTCTTCACTAGACTGATTTGTCATCCTCACTTTTGACATTTTTCATCCTGCTGCAAAATCATGTTGACAGAATGAGCTATTTCTACTCTTACTGGTGAGACACGGAAGATGGTTTCACGCTCTCTTTTTTTTATATTTCAGTTTGATTACCAAACACTATTGTGCAAATAATACTTTGTAATCTTCTCAAACTTTTCAACTGAAACAAAAATATACAAAATAATCATAGAGCTTTCCATCAAGAAGATAGTATGTCATCGTGCAACAATGCAATGTTTCAGAAATCTTTTAACCCCCTTCCACAAATGGATGTAGCACTGTCCTAAATGTGGTGTTCTTACTGCAGTAGACAATTAATTTAATGGTATGTCATGTCCAGTCGATGATATGGACACACAATGTAATGTACAAGTCGTCTCAATATAATAGAATATCATCAAAAAGTTCATTTATTTCAATAATTCAATTCAAAAAGGGAAACATATTATATAGAGTCATTACACACAGAGGGATCTATTTCAAGTGTTTATTTCTATTAATGTTGATGATTATGGCTTACAGCCAATGAAGACCCAAAAGTCATAATCTCAAAAAAATAAAATATTTTTTTATATGATGGTAAGGTATACATTCATACGATTAAATAAATTAGAATAATTACCGCAAAACACCTGCCAAGTCTTCCTAAGTGTTTAAAATGGTCCCTTAGTCTGGTTCAGTAGGCTACACAATCATGGGGAACACTGCTGACTTGACAGATGTCCAGAAGGCAGCCATTGACACACTCCATAAGAAGAGTAAGCCAAAAAAGGTCATTCCTAAAGAATCTGGCTGTTCAGAGTGCTGTGTCCAAGCATATTAATGGAAAGTTGAGTGGAAGGAAAAAATGTGGTAGAAAAAGCTTCACAAGCAACCAGGATGACTGCAGCCTTGATAAGATTGTTATGAAAAGGCCATTCAAAAATTTGGGGGAGATTCACAAGGAGTGGACTGCTCCTGTAGTCAGGGCTTCAAGAGCCACCACACACAGACGTATCCAGGCCATGGGCTACAACTGTCACATGCCACGCCGGATTGATGCAGTAATTCATGCAGAAAAATCTCTGACCAAGTATTGAGTGCATTTACTGTACAGACATTTCAGTAGGCATCAACACTTATGAGTTCAAGATCATTTTTTCCGTTGGTCTTATATTATATTTTTATTTTTTGAGATAATGACTTTTGGGTTTTAATTGGCTGCAAGCCATAGTCATCAATATTAACAGAAATAAACACTTGAAATAGATCACTCGGTTTGTAATTGCTCAATATAATACAGCTCTAGCAAAAATTAAGAGACCACGTCCAAATTTTCAGTTTTTTTAAAACCACGGATAGCACTTGTATGGGAATGTTGGACATTTGAATAAGGCTTTAGTGATTTTCACTAAAAAAAAATAAAAAATAAAAAAATAAACTGCAAGTTTCTCCTATTCATAGCAATGTTACCCATGAATACCACATGGACTGAACACTAATGTCATCTAGAGAGGCGCGAACCTGCTCAATAAACGCTCTATAAACTCAGATTTGGTACAAACCTGAGCTTGTTTGTTCGGGCTTGGCAAACATGAGCATTACAATTAAAAATATGCATTCAGTTTGGTTTTCCCATGAGCACCGCGTTTCCAAAAATACATTTGGAAAATGGCGCAAAGGGGTAGGAGCAAGCGCTTTATACTCACTGATCACTGGGGTGGCTTTCACACTGCTCCCACGTGGCTGTATACTGCTATCGTGGCCTCTCCTTCACTTCCTGTGCTTCTCATCCCATCTGCACTGTTTTCCTCGCCCACCGGCTGGCCTGTTGTTTGTTATTAGTTGCAGTCAGATGCGCCCCCAGCCAGTGTCACAGCGTCTGCCTGCAACCAATCACTGGCCCGGTCTGTGAGTCAGTAGTATTATGGTGTAAAAATAAATAAATTAAAACATTTGACATAGGGTCCCCCATATTCTGATACCCAGTACAAGTAAAGCATCTAGCTACAAAGTGCAGCCCCAGCCCTGCGCTCATCTTGGCTTTGTATGAAAATAAAAGCAACCGCATGTGGCTTTTTTTTAACTATTTAAATAAATAATTTAAACAACCGACATGCGGTCCCCCCAATTTTGATGCCCAGCTATGATAAAGCCTAACAGCTGGGGGCTGCTATTCTCCAACTGGGGAGGCCTATGGTTACTAGGCCCCTCAGCTTAAATATAGCAATCTGTAGCTACCCGAGATTGTCGCATCCATTAGATGCGACATTCTCGGAACGTTACCTGGCTCATCCCGATTGCCCTGATGCAGTGTAAATCAGGGTAATGAGGGGATAACCGCACACAGCTATCATCAAGCCCAGAATTAGTGATGGGAATCTGTTTTCTATGAGCCCCCCTCCAACACTAGTCCTATAAGTAAAAAGAAATACATAAACGCTGAGAAGAATCCTTTATTTGGAATAAAATGCAAAACTACCCTTTTTCACCATTTTATTAACCGCAAAACACCCAGGTCCCACGTAATCTACACAAGGTCCCACAACGGTCCTGGCATCTGACAATCACAGCGAGCAGCCATAGAGCTTGAGTGCCCGCTGTGAGGTTTAGGACGCGACTGAAGTGAGCAGTGCAATCAGCAGGGATGTTACGCAGTTTATTTGCAGTCCCAGGTGGTGGATTAACCTGAGTGACATCACCACTGATCGCGTGGCTCACTTCGATCGCGGCCTGAACTTCACAGCAGTCAGTCATGTTCTATGGCTGCTCGCTGTGATTGTCAGATGTAGCTGATGGGTTGTGTCTACACTGAGAGGAGGAAATGAGGAGCAACAAAGATAAATGGTGACAGGAGCAGCGATGAAGGAAAACAAAGTGACAGGAGGAGCAACAGTGGGATACATAATGACAGGAGGAATTGTACAGGGATGGAGGGATACACGGTGACAGGAGGTGTTAAACAGGGATGGAGAGACTGTGACAGGAGGTATACAGGTGTGAAGGGATACATGGTAACAGGAGATACTATCCAGGGATGGAGGGACGGTCATAGGAGGTGAGAGGAGAGCTGCACAACAGATCTGAAAATCCCAGTGGCTAGAAGGACCTTGGGCATGAGCGGCTTTGTTGGTGGGCATGGTGATGTTTAATCCAATCAACTATAATAATGCCCTGCACCCCTTCGCCTGGGGATTTTACCCCCAGACACCTCTTTCTATTATAATCAACTCCATGCCTGCATTGACTTAGAAAAATAATGTTGCTTTTTTTATCAGCAATGTTATCGGAGGCACATGGGAATGACCTCAGCAAAGGTCCTTCTAGCCACTGGGGATTTAGACATTGGCATCACGGACCGAGAAGCAACAGCATTGCCGGGGACAGCATCGCCGGTGAGTATCCAGCAGTGTGTGTGCAGTGACGTCAGGAGGTCATCGAAGTACCTAGTGAACTCTGATGACCTTCTCATGACACCGCCATGACACCAGCACTACCGAGTGTCACGGGGTTGACGTCAGGAGGTCATCCGAGTTAAAGGTATAAATGCTCAGGTTTACCTTGATAAAGGCTCTCGAGCACACCCCTTGCTCAGCTCAGTGAGCTGAGCCAAGCCGCGGGCGGGTTCATTCATCTCTAGTCTCCAGATTACATAGCTAAATCCTGTGGACAGATTCCCTTTAAGGAGGGAATATCACATTGGTCCTATACCCAAGATTATTCTGCTGGGTGGCATAATGTGCGGTAGCCTCAAGTCTTCACTAAACTACCGTACGTCTTTACTCTTTTCACTAAACATACTTTAAAAGCTCAGTGTTAAATTTATTTGGTGCTTGAGCCACTAGTATACCCTTTTTCCCAAGTGTACTGAGAGCCATTTTTCCCAGAAAACAACGCCAGGCCGCATGCTCCTCGTATTACTGTCAGCAGGCTTCATGGCTTAAATGGCTATCAGCCATTAGCTCCCTGTTATGCTCTTTATTATGTAGGCCACAGATATCTTGAGACATGCAGCCTATAGGACAGCAGGTGCACCAATAAGGTGTCAGAGTCCTACTGAATATTAACACAGGTAGCACAATCATGCCATCAGGTTGCTGATTGTGCATGACCTCGGAGTTAGGTTTGTATATGCTACACATGATATAAGTATTTTTTCTTATGTAATATTAACATTAGAGATGAGCGAACCGGTCCCGGCTCGGCTCGAGGTCGGTTCGCCGAACGGACCTCCCGTTCGAGTTCGGCTCGTCGAACGTTCGACGAACCGAACTCGAGCCAATAGGAAACAATGGCAGGCAATCACAAACACAGTAAAACACCTAGAAAACACCCTCAAAGGTGTCCAAAAGGTGACAAACAACTCAAACACATTGGAAAGTGACAAGGACATATACTCATGCGAAAACAAAACAGCTGGACAAGGAAAAAGAGGAGGACACACAGATATAGGCATGGCACGCCATTCTAAAATCATGTAAAACACCGCAAGGTGACTCCAAGCATAGTCTCCCTTTTTTTCCAAAAATTGGGCCCCACACCCACCCACCCATTCAGTGGCAGCAGTTGGGCCCCAGTTGTACAATTCACAGCTAGATTTGCAGCAAGCACATTCAAAAATACGCCATAATTAACCGTCCCCAGCATGACACCGGGGTAGGTAGCAAAGTCTTTCCTGATCCCAGCTCTGTTCATCTTGGCTTCTTTTAAAAACACAGCAAGCAAGGGTTACTCCAAGCGGAGTCTCCCTTTTTTTCCAAAAATTGTGCCCCACACACACCCACCCATTCAGTGGCAGCACTTGTGCCCTAGTTGTACACTTCACAGCTAGATTTGCATCAAGCACATTCCAAAATACGCCATTCTTATCCGTCCCCAGGATGACACCGGGGTAGGTAGATAAAGTCTTTGCTGACCCATGACTTGTTCATCTTGGCTTCTTTTAAAAACAATGTAAGCAAGGGTTACTCCAAGCGGAGTCTCCCTTTTTTTCCAAAAATTGGGCCCCACACACCCACCCCATCAGTGGCAGCACTTGGGCCCTAGTTGCAAACAGGATGTTTTGATTTGCATCAAGCACATTCAAAAATACGCCATTCTTGTCCGTCCCCAGGATGACACCGGGGTAGGTAGCAAAGTCTTTCCTGATCCCAGCTCTGTTCATCTTGGCTTCTTTTAAAAACACAGCAAGCAAGGGTTACTCCAAGCGGAGTCTCCCTTTTTTTCCAAAAATTGTGCCCCACACACACCCACCCATTCAGTGGCAGCACTTGTGCCCTAGTTGTACACTTCACAGCTACATTTGCATCAAGCACATTCCAAAATACGCCATTCTTATCCGTCCCCAGGATGACACCGGGGTAGGTAGCAAAGTCTTTCCTGATCCCAGCTCTGTTCATCTTGGCTTCTTTTAAAAACACAGCAAGCAAGGGTTACTCCAAGCGGAGTCTCCCTTTTTTTCCAAAAATTGTGCCCCACACACACCCACCCATTCAGTGGCAGCACTTGTGCCCTAGTTGTACACTTCACAGCTACATTTGCATCAAGCACATTCCAAAATACGCCATTCTTATCCGTCCCCAGGATGACACCGGGGTAGGTAGCAAAGTCTTTCCTGATCCCAGCTCTGTTCATCTTGGCTTCTTTTAAAAACACAGCAAGCAAGGGTTACTCCAAGCGGAGTCTCCCTTTTTTTCCAAAAATTGGGCCCCACACACCCACCCATTCAGTGGCAGCACTTGTGCCCTAGTTGTACACTTCACAGCTACATTTGCATCAAGCACATTCCAAAATACGCCATTCTTATCCGTCCCCAGGATGACACCGGGGTAGGTAGATAAAGTCTTTGCTGACCCATGACTTGTTCATCTTGGCTTCTTTTAAAAACAATGTAAGCAAGGGTTACTCCAAGCGGAGTCTCCCTTTTTTTCCAAAAATTGGGCCCCACACACCCACCCCATCAGTGGCAGCACTTGGGCCCTAGTTGCAAACAGGATGTTTTGATTTGCATCAAGCACATTCAAAAATACGCCATTCTTATCCGTCCCCAGGATGACACCGGGGTAGGTAGCAAAGTCTTTCCTGATCCCAGCTCTGTTCATCTTGGCTTCTTTTAAAAACACAGCAAGCAAGGGTTACTCCAAGCGGAGTCTCCCTTTTTTTCCAAAAATTGGGCCCCACACACCCACCCCATCAGTGGCAGCACTTGGGCCCTAGTTGCAAACAGGATGTTTTGATTTGCATCAAGCACATTCAAAAATACGCCATTCTTATCCGTCCCCAGGATGACACCGGGGTAGGTAGCAAAGTCTTTCCTGATCCCAGCTCTGTTCATCTTGGCTTCTTTTAAAAACACAGCAAGCAAGGGTTACTCCAAGCGGAGTCTCCCTTTTTTTCCAAAAATTGGGCCCCACACACCCACCCCATCAGTGGCAGCAGTTGTGCCCTAGTTGTACACTTCACAGCTACATTTGCATCAAGCACATTCCAAAATACGCCATTCTTATCCGTCCCCAGGATGACACCGGGGTAGGTAGAAAAAGTCTTTGCTGACCCATGACTTGTTCATCTTGGCTTCTTTTAAAAACAATGTAAGCAAGGGTTACTCCAAGCGGAGTCTCCCTTTTTTTCCAAAAATTGGGCCCCACACACCCACCCCATCAGTGGCAGCACTTGGGCCCTAGTTGCAAACAGGATGTTTTGATTTGCATCAAGCACATTCAAAAATACGCCATTCTTATCCGTCCCCAGGATGACACCGGGGTAGGTAGCAAAGTCTTTCCTGATCCCAGCTCTGTTCATCTTGGCTTCTTTTAAAAACACAGCAAGCAAGGGTTACTCCAAGCGGAGTCTCCCTTTTTTTCCAAAAATTGGGCCCCACACACCCACCCATTCAGTGGCAGCACTTGTGCCCTAGTTGTACACTTCACAGCTAGAGTTGCATCAAGCACATTCCAAAATACGCCATTCTTATCCGTCCCCAGGATGACACCGGGGTAGGTAGATAAAGTCTTTGCTGACCCATGACTTGTTCATCTTGGCTTCTTTTAAAAACAATGTAAGCAAGGGTTACTCCAAGCGGAGTCTCCCTTTTTTTCCAAAAATTGTGCCCCACACACACCCACCCATTCAGTGGCAGCACTTGTGCCCTAGTTGTACACTTCACAGCTAGATTTGCATCAAGCACATTCCAAAATACGCCATTCTTATCCGTCCCCAGGATGACACCGGGGTAGGTAGATAAAGTCTTTGCTGATCCATGACTTGTTCATCTTGGCTTCTTTTAAAAACAATGTAAGCAAGGGTTACTCCAAGCGGAGTCTCCCTTTTTTTCCAAAAATTGGGCCCCACACACCCACCCCATCAGTGGCAGCACTTGGGCCCTAGTTGCAAACAGGATGTTTTGATTTGCATCAAGCACATTCCAAAATACGCCATTCTTATCCGTCCCCAGGATGACACCGGGGTAGGTAGCAAAGTCTTTCCTGATCCCAGCTCTGTTCATCTTGGCTTCTTTTAAAAACACAGCAAGCAAGGGTTACTCCAAGCGGAGTCTCCCTTTTTTTCCAAAAATTGGGCCCCACACACCCACCCATTCAGTGGCAGCACTTGTGCCCTAGTTGTACACTTCACAGCTAGATTTGCATCAAGCACATTCCAAAATACGCCATTCTTATCCGTCCCCAGGATGACACCGGGGTAGGTAGATAAAGTCTTTGCTGACCCATGACTTGTTCATCTTGGCTTCTTTTAAAAACAATGTAAGCAAGGGTTACTCCAAGCGGAGTCTCCCTTTTTTTCCAAAAATTGGGCCCCACACACCCAACCCATCAGTGGCAGCACTTGTGCCCTAGTTGCAAACAGGATGTTTTGATTTGCATCAAGCACATTCCAAATCAACAAGCATTTACTCTCCCCAGGATGACACAGGGGTAGTAAATTCCTTCTGGATCCATGACTTGTTCATTTTGATGAACGTCAGTCTGTCCACATTGTCACTGGACAGACGCGTGCGCTTATCTGTCAGCACACACCCAGCAGCACTGAATACACGTTCAGAGACAACGCTGGCAGCTGGACACGACAAAATCTCCAAGGCGTAAGTTGCGAGCTCTGGCCATTTTTCTAGGTTTGAAGCCCAAAAGGAGCAAGGCTCCAGTTGCACAGTCATGGCATCGATGTTCATTTGGAGATACTCCTGTATCATCCTCTCCAGCCGTTGACCATGTGTCAGACTTGTTGTCTCTGGTGGCCTTGCAAAAGAGGGTCTAAAAAAATTATGAAAAGATTCCATAAAATTGCTGTTACCGGCACCAGATACGGTCCTACTGGTACGGGTAGACTGTTGAAGATGACGAGACCGTCCCATGTTTGTCAAGTTACAACTGGGAGATTCCCTCCCTGCACCTGCACGGTTGTTTGGTGGAAAAGCCGAGCTAAGATCGAGTAACAGCTTCTGCTGATACTCCTGCATACGTGCGTCCCTTTCTATGGCTGGAATTATGTCACAAAATTTGGACTTGTACCGGGGATCTAATAGTGTGGCAATCCAGTAGTCATCATCACTTCTAATTTTGACAATACGACTGTCATGTTGGAGGTAGTGCAACAAAAAGGCACTCATGTGTCTTGCGCAGCCATGCGGACCAAGTCCACGCTGTGTTTGTGGCATAGAGGTGCTACCCGTTCTTTCTTCCTCTGACATCTCCCCCCAACCTCTTTCAACTGAAATTTGACCAAGGTCTCCCTCATCCGCTGAGTCTTCCATGTCCATGGACAGTTCGTCCTCCATTTCTTCATGTTCTCCTGCACCTTGCTCAATATTTCGCCTGCTACTATGCGCCCTTGTCGATCCCTGTCCCCCATGGTCCCATGCCTGCTGCGTTGGTGATGATGAACGTCTGGACCTTGGTGATGTTGTTGTCCCTTGCGCATATGAATCCTCCTGTAGTTCCTCCCCTTCATGTTGTCCCACCCCCTGACTCCGAATAGTGTTTAGCGTGTGCTCCAGCATGTAAATGACTGGAATCGTCATGCTGATAATGGCATTGTCAGAGCTAAACATATTCGTCGCCATGTCGAAACTGTGCAGAAGGGTGCATAGGTCCTTGATCTGAGACCACTCCATCAGGGTGATCTGCCCCACCTCTGCATCTCGTTGGCCCAGGCTATACGTCATGACGTATTGCACCAGGGCTCTGCGGTGCTGCCACAGTCGCTGTAACATGTGGAGAGTTGAATTCCAGCGTGTCGCCACATCGCATTTCAGGCGATGAACCGGCAGGCCGAAAGACTTCTGGAGCGATGCAAGTCGCTCTGCTGCGGCGCTTGAACGGCGGAAGTGAGCTGACAGTTTTCGTGCCCTGTTCAGAAGGCCATCTAGGCCGGGATAGTGTGTTAAAAATTGCTGGACGACAAGGTTCAACACGTGAGCCATACAAGGTACGTGTGTCACCTTGCCCTGGCGAAGTGCCGCACCCAGGTTTGCAGCATTGTCGCACACGGCCTTACCAGGCTGCAGTTTGAGTGGAGACAACCATTTATTAAACTCGGACCGCAGAGCTGACCACAACTCCTCAGCTGTGTGACTCTTATTCCCAAGACATGTCAAGCTAAAGACCGCCTGATGCCGTTGCGCTCTGCTGCCAGCATAGTAATGAGGGCTGCGTGATTCCTTCTGCGCAGTGAGAACGCTGGTGGCCTGACCAGGCAGGCTTGGGGCGGAGGTGGAGGACCCAGATGAGGTGGAGGATGCAGAAGCTGTGGCGGAACTTGGACAGACAGAGGATTGACACACAAGTCGTGGGGACGGCAAGACTTGTGCAGCAGACCCTTCACCATCTATCACCATAGTTACCCAGTGCCCAGTCAGCGACATGTAACGTCCCTGTCCATGCTTACTGGTCCAAGTATCGGTGGTGAAATGCACCCGTTCACACACAGAGTTTCTCAAGGAAGCGGTGATGTTGTGTGCGACATGCTGGTGTAGCGCGGGCACACCTTTCTTAGAGAAGTAGTGGCGACTAGGCATCTGGTACTGGGGCACAGCGACAGACATAAGGTCTCTAAAATCCTGTGTGTCCACTAGGCGGAAAGTCAGCATTTCGGTAGCCAACAGCTTACAGAGGGATAGAGTCAACCTCTTAGCTTTGTCATGGGTCGGAGGAAGTGGCCTTTTATTTGACCACATCTGAGGGACAGAGATCTGGCTGCTGTGTGTAGACGGTGTTGAGTAGGGTGTCCCTGGAAAAATGCAGGCTTGTGAGGAAAGTGCAGGCGGAGACATGATGTTGCCTTGATCCAACGTTGGTGCTATCGATGTCTGAGAGAGCTGTACACACTCACTTGTTTCCCCTTCCAAACCAACTGACGACCTACCAAGCAAACTGCCTGTTGCGGTTACAGTGGTGGAAGTTTTGCGTGGAAAAACAGGTGTGACAGCTGTCCCCACAGTCCTAGAAGATGAAGAGCGCGCGGATGCACTGGAAGGGGCGGGCGGTGGATGGTTCGCTCCGCTAGGCCGCATTGCAGCACGGTGAGCTTCCCACCGGGACTTATGATATTTATTCATGTGACGATTCATGGAAGAAGTTGTCAAACTGCTGAGGTTTTGACCTCTACTAAGAGAATCATGACAAATGTTACATATCACATGAGTTGGGCGATCTTTTTCGATGTCAAAAAAGGACCAGGCTAGGCAAGGCTTAGAGGCCATGCGACCTGTTGATCCACCCCGAATAATGCTCATAGGCAGAGTGGTGGCTGAGGATGCAGTTGTAGATGTGCTACCAGTGCTCCGACTCTGTCCAGGAAGGCGCAAGGTAACTTCGTCGTCGGTTGCATCCTCCTCCACCGCCTCTGTTGACCTCCTCGAGTGCCTGACTGGGGGTTGACAGTAGGTGGGATCTAGAACGTCATCATCAATTGTTGTGTTTGCACTCCCCTCCCCCTCAGACCGAGCCTCTTCTTGCCCTGACCGAATATTTAAGTTGTCATCCCAATCGGGTATCTGCGTCTCATCTTCATCAGTATGTTCCTCATTGTCTATAACCACAGGTGTTACAGTTTGTGACAAAGGGTCAACATTATGCTCAGAAACTTGGTCCTCACGGCCTGAATCAGAGTCACAAAGGTTCTGGGCATCACTGCAGACCATTTCCTGTTCTGTACTCACTGTAGCTTGGGAGCAGACCTCTGATTCCCAGGCTATAGTGTGACTGAACAGCTCTGCAGACTCAGCCATCTCAGTTCCACCATACTGTGCAGGGCTGATGGAGACTTCAGAGCTGGGAGAAATCAAGTGTGATTGGGATGACAACTCAGAGGACTGGTGTTTTTTGGATGCGGTACTTGAAGTGGCTGAGAGGGCACTTGTTGGACCACTTGAGATCCATTCAAGCATTTTCCTTTTTTGCCCATCATCTACCTTTCTTCCTGTTGTTCGTATCCGTAAAAAAGGGAGCACATCGGATTGTCCACGGTAAGTAGTAGACATCTTACTTTTGCTGGTAGATGGTCTATCTTCAGCAGATGATAATGGAGCTTTGCCACCTTCCCCACGGACAAAACCTTTTTTGCCTTTTCCACCACGCCTCTTCCCCTTTCCACCAGCATCTGTCATTTTGCCACTCATGTTGATTGCGACAAGATTGTGGACTGAAAATGTGGTAGTAAAAATTGAGAGGTGGTGAAGATTGCAGTGGTGGTCTAGCTTTATTAACAGCAGAATAATAAAGAATAAATATCCCTGACAATGCAACTTAGTTATAATTAGTTGGAGTGTGCAACGCAGGCAGACGTGCTGCAAATGTCTTGGCACTAGTGGGACTATAGCAAAGTCCAATAGCCACGTATAGGATGCCACTAGGTACACTGAGTGTTTGCTAGTATAATGGCTTAGTTATAATTAGTTGGAGTGTGCAACGCAGGCAGACGTGCTGCAAATGTCTTGGCACTAGTGGGACTATAGCAAAGTCCAATAGCCACGTATAGGATGCCACTAGGTACACTGAGTGTTTGCTAGTATAATGGCTTAGTTATAATTAGTTGGAGTGTGCAACGCAGGCAGATGCGCTCTGCAAATGTCTTGGCACTAGTGGGACTAAAGCAAAGTCCAATAGCCACAGATAGGATGCCACTAGGTACACTGAGTGTTTGCTAGTATAATGGCTTAGTTATAATTAGTTGGAGTGTGCAACGCAGGCAGACGTGCTGCAAATGTCTTGGCACTAGTGGGACTATAGCAAAGTCCAATAGCCACGTATAGGATGCCACTAGGTACACTGAGTGTTTGCTAGTATAATGGCTTAGTTATAATTAGTTGGAGTGTGCAACGCATGCAGACGTGCTGCAAATGTCTTGGCACTAGTGGGACTATAGCAAAGTCCAATAGCCACGTATAGGATGCCACTAGGTACACTGAGTGTTTGCTAGTATAATGGCTTAGTTATAATTAGTTGGAGTGTGCAACGCAGGCAGACGTGCTGCAAATGTCTTGGCACTAGTGGGACTATAGCAAAGTCCAATAGCCACGTATAGGATGCCACTAGGTACACTGAGTGTTTGCTAGTATAATGGCTTAGTTATAATTAGTTGGAGTGTGCAACGCAGGCAGATGCGCTCTGCAAATGTCTTGGCACTAGTGGGACTAAAGCAAAGTCCAATAGCCACAGATAGGATGCCACTAGGTACACTGAGTGTTTGCTAGTATAATGGCTTAGTTATAATTAGTTGGAGTGTGCAACGCAGGCAGACGTGCTGCAAATGTCTTGGCACTAGTGGGACTATAGCAAAGTCCAATAGCCACGTATAGGATGCCACTAGGTACACTGAGTGTTTGCTAGTATAATGGCTTAGTTATAATTAGTTGGAGTGTGCAACGCAGGCAGACGTGCTGCAAATGTCTTGGCACTAGTGGGACTATAGCAAAGTCCAATAGCCACGTATAGGATGCCACTAGGTACACTGAGTGTTTGCTAGTATAATGGCTTAGTTATAATTAGTTGGAGTGTGCAACGCAGGCAGACGTGCTGCAAATGTCTTGGCACTAGTGGGACTATAGCAAAGTCCAATAGCCACGTATAGGATGCCACTAGGTACACTGAGTGTTTGCTAGTATAATGGCTTAGTTATAATTAGTTGGAGTGTGCAACGCAGGCAGATGCGCGCTGCAAATGTCTTGGCACTAGTGGGACTATAGCAAAGTCCAATAGCCACGTATAGGATGCCACTAGGTACACTGAGTGTTTGCTAGTATAATGGCTTAGTTATAATTAGTTGGAGTGTGCAACGCAGGGAGATGCGCGCTGCAAATGTCTTGGCACTAGTGGGACTATAGCAAAGTCCAATAGCCACGTATAGGATGCCACTAGGTACACTGAGTGTTTGCTAGTATAATGGCTTAGTTATAATTAGTTGGAGTGTGCAACGCAGGCAGATGCGCGCTGCAAATTTCTTGGCACTAGTGGGACTATAGCAAAGTCCAATAGCCACGTATAGGATGCCACTAGGTACACTGAGTGTTTGCTAGTATAATGGCTTAGTTATAATTAGTTGGAGTGTGCAACGCAGGGAGATGCGCGCTGCAACTGTCTTGGCACTAGTGGGACTATAGCAAAGTCCAATAGCCACGTATAGGATGCCACTAGCTACACTGAGTGTTTGCTAGTATAATGGCTTAGTTATAATTAGTTGGAGTGTGCAACGCAGGCAGACGTGCTGCAAATGTCTTGGCACTAGTGGGACTATAGCAAAGTCCAATAGCCACGTATAGGATGCCACTAGGTACACTGAGTGTTTGCTAGTATAATGGCTTAGTTATAATTAGTTGGAGTGTGCAACGCAGAGAGATGCGCGCTGCAAATGTCTTGGCACTAGTGGGACTATAGCAAAGTCCAATAGCCACGTATAGGATGCCACTAGGTACACTGAGTGTTTGCTAGTATAATGGCTTAGTTATAATTAGTTGGAGTGTGCAACGCAGGGAGATGCGCGCTGCAAATGTCTTGGCACTAGTGGGACTATAGCAAAGTCCAATAGCCACGTATAGGATGCCACTAGGTACACTGAGTGTTTGCTAGTATAATGGCTTAGTTATAATTAGTTGGAGTGTGCAACGCAGGCAGACGCGCTCTGCAAATGTCTTGGCACTAGTGGGACTATAGCAAAGTCCAATAGCCACGTATAGGATGCCACTAGGTACACTGATTGTTTGCTAGTATAATGGCTTAGTTATAATTAGTTGGAGTGTGCAACGCAGGCAGATGCGCTCTGCAAATGTCTTGGCACTAGTGGGACTATAGCAAAGTCCAATAGCCACGTATAGGATGCCACTAGGTACACTGAGTGTTTGCTAGTATAATGGCTTAGTTATCAGTTGGAGTGTGCAGAGGACAAGAGGGTACAGTGGCAGGATTGTGGTGCTCTGGGTAGAGGAATGGAAGCCTGCCTTTCTATTCCCTCCTAATAGGGAAATGCAGGGAGGAAATCCCTGACCTTGGCTGCACAGACGCTGACGCTGTTTTAAGGACCTGTCACCTTAACTCTGACCCTGCCGCTTTGAGCCCTTAAAAGGACTGCTAGAATGTGCTCTCCCTAAGCTGTCTAACGCTGTGTATGCAGCGCATACAGCTGTATCGGCTATAGGACTCAGGAGGACGGAGCTGCGACACTGATGTCTGACACCAAAGACGCAGAAGGCAGATAATGGCGTCCGTGAAGAAAATGTCCGGTTTTATAATGCAGGGACATGTGACATGCAGATCCTATCACACATGCCGTTGCTTCTCTGGCTCAAAGTCCACTTAGCTGTGTGTGTGTCTGTGATTGGCTGACATGCTGGCCCGCCCCACAAGACGCGCGCGCTTAGGGAAGGAAGACAAGAAAAAAAAAAAAAAATGGCGATCGCCATTATAGAAACAGCAGTGATCTGAAGGCGCTGTTCACGCACACTATACACTGAAATGTGATAATAGTTTGATTCACAGAGTGACTTACACTATTACAGCAGAAACCAAGCTATGATTTAGCTGTTTTTTGGCTGCTAGAACCGTTCTAGAACTATCGAGAACTAGCTCGAGTTCTAGTTCGATCTAGAACATGCCCCAAAATCACTCGAGCCTAGAACTGGAGAACCACGAACCACGCTCAACTCTAATTAACATGTGTTGTGGGATCTTATGCTGCATTAACCCTAGAACGCATACCTAAGGCCTCGCAGGCCTATTAGGTTACTTGTTTTCTATGGTAGATTTCTATAGTTGCGCATTCTAGGGTTACCAGAATTTTGGGGGGATCAAGCAGCATAATTAAATATGGGGGAACTTAGGGTATATTATAACTATATGTGCAGAAACTAAAGGGGTATTACAACCATATGTGGGGAACTGGGGCAGCATTATTACTGCATATGGTGAACTCAATTTTTATTAGTTGTAGGGATCTCAATGAGCATTATTGTTATGGTATATGTGGGTGACTCAGGGGGCATTTTTAGTATATTTGATAACTGAAGGGAGATTATGACTGCTATATGTGGGGAACTCACAGAGCATTATTAGCATATAGTGACGTGTAAACGTTTGGGCAATCCTGGTTACAATTACGGTTATTGTGACCAGCTAAGCAAGTTGAAGATGAACTGATTTCTAAAAGACATAAAATTAAATTTCACACATTTCTTTTGAATTTTAGGCAAAAAAAAAAATATATTGTATAGTGCACTGGCGGACACAGACACAAAAGGGCCCATGTGCAAGAATAATATGAGTCTTTGCAGCCCAAAGAGTCATAATGCACAATTCCATATGCTTTAGAGGTAGAAATGGGCCCTCCTACCCCTTGAGTAGCCGCACAGGTTGCAACAATGATATATCCGTTTATCCGTTCCTGATCTAGTGACATCATAACACTGAATGACGTTAAATGAGCAACAAAGCAGTAAAGATACTGAAAAGCACTTTGAAAATGAAAGACTAATAGGAGCTACTGTAGAAATGCAGAGAAATGGACAGAAAGTTGCACTTAGGGCACTAAGGCAAATACTACAAAATGGCTGCCATTTTGCTGGATTCTAGCTATAGCGATAGCAAAAGATTATTATTATGGCAAATCCAATATGTCTTTTTATCTGTTCCTAAGAGTGCCAAATAAAATAAATTGAATGAGAAGAGGAAGTTCTGAGCTGTTTAAACCAAAACATGGTCATCTGTGCTACAAGTGCCTCAGTACAAATACATCTGTGTTTCACAGTCTGAATACAAATCACAATGCATAGACTAGCCAGGGGTATCCTGACCTGATCTTGTCAGTCTCATATGTACCAATGAGACTGCCAAGTCTAGGTTAAGAGGTCCATACTCAAACCGCAGAACATGTGTGAATTCAGTCTAAGGTTTACTTGTGCAATGGTTTTAAACAAAAGAAGATTTTGTAGAGGTGAAAAGTTAATTTACTATAGGGGTCATAGAATGATGTCAAGAATATTTCTGAAGAGCAGGTGGCATACTGTAATGCAAACTGAGAAAACAATGCTTGAGCTTCAACTATGGTACAGAAACGCAAATTTAGTCTGCACCTAATATAGATTTGCTATGGCCGGTATGGTCAGTTGGAGTAGATTTGCTATTTAGGTAAAAAGAAAGGCAAGTTTCCAGTGGACAAAAGAATGCCAAAGTGTTACACTGTAGCAAAATAACTTGGTCAGTAGTAATCAGCAAGCAGTACCATGTTTGGGAGCTCGACACTCATTTTAGAACATTTGAATGCTCTGTAAATATCCCAGAAAAATGCTTGAGTCAACCATTGACATTGACTTCCATTATACTCAGTGCTCGATTTCTGTTGTGGGTGGGAAATTTTGACACAAACAGCATGAATCAATTAATTCTTCCTGTCAGGAATAAAAGGTTCAGGCTTGTTTGAGTTAGACGAAAGGGTAATGTGATGACTGTCACAAGGTGGCATTAGACACTACTAGTAAGCAGTTAATGGAGAGGCAGTCAGACAGGCCAAGATCATAAACCAGGAGGGCACGACAGAGACTAGGTTGAGATACAAGCCAAAGGTCAGGGTTCTAGGGGAGTACATACAAGATACATAGAGGAGGCGAGAACGTGGTCAGGAGGACGTCCGAGGTCAGAAGTCTGGAAGTCACAACAGAAACAGGGGAGGACAGGCAGAGATAGGTAAACAGCATTCCAAAAACGAGAGACCAAGGTTTGAACACTGAGCACCAAGGGAACCAACAGCACAACTGTAAACAGGAAATACAACTGGCGGCGTCCTGCGCTAACACGCTCCTCAAAGAAGCAGAGCAATCATCAGGTACAAGAAGCATCTGCGAGAGCTCCTCCTAGGACCAGCATGAAACCCAGTGCTGTGTAATAACCAGCAGAGCATTCATCCTGCAAAATGCTCTGCACTATAGGTAACATATACCAGCTCTGCAGGAGAGCATGGCAAAACAATACAGAATATTCTGCACCACGGAATCGTGACAGGTAGCTAACGTTTTCTTGGCACCCCTTTCATTTTTTGATACCCTTGAATTGACATTCGGTCAGTAGGACTTACCTAATAATAGATGCCTACCAAGTTTATTTATTTCTGGCAGCTTTGTACAATATGATATTAAATTTCAGCACAACAATGCACAATACCATGAGGTTTGTATAGTTAAACATTGGTCCCAGGAATATGGTAGCAAGTTGGTTTTTTTTTTACTTCCCAGATTTTAAGCCAATTTAGCATCTCTTGAATGAAGTATAATGGGCAGTTCAGGGCCATTTTTATCACGAACACTGTGTGGATCCTGTACCACTGCGGAAACATATTTCATTAAGGTGGTATTGTCTTACAGAAAAGAGCTCTTTAAGAAGCCAATCTTCTGACTGGCTCTCTTGCCATTCTTCAAAGGTCACTCATGAAGTCTATTATTTTTGTATCTGTCATGATCATTCAAAGGTATGATGCATTGTGTCCTCTATTATATTCTTTTCTTTCCTTAAACTATCAAAGTTTAAATTATTGTCAAGGTCTTGTAGAAAAATGGCAATATAAGGAAAAACAAGTTTATGGAATCTCTATGAATTTGTTTTTTTCTGACACCATATAGTCCGATCAATCTGTGCTTAGATAAATACAATATTGGTGGGTATTTTTTATATGTGGTTATAGTATTCTATATAGTTTATAAGCTTATAAACTACAAGATGTAGCTTTAAACTGTAGATTATTGTAAAATATTGGATGTTCAATCAAACTTTTTTTTTTCACAATTTTCCCATGCAAATTAAAGCATGTTTAACAGAAAGTACTTGGAAACCTCCAATTGCCCTGAAAACCTATGCTATACTATTCTCTTTTTAAATCTTCTTTAATGCTGTGCTGTCACTTTGTCTCACACTATCTATACAGTTTCTTCGGTGTTTTATGACAATATCTCTCTATCTCAGTGCTAAGATGTGAGCTGTGATGGCCACTCCCTATCTAGACTGACCACGAAGTGGCTTCTGAATTTCCTGGTTGTGCTTTTATACAGGGTATGATAGTCCGTTCTGATTGGCTGCGTTATACCAAGTGATTTCATACCCTTAAAGTTGCATGAGGAAGCCCACCTTAGGTCATGTGATCATTCTTTAGCTAATGCAATCTCATTTTAGGTGATTCGCACAAAGTAAGTTGCAAATTGTTTTACATTGAAAGAGAATTGTTAATTGGGTTCAGTCAATTCGTAGAAATTGTGCACAAATCTAATTAGCTTCAAACTGATTTGCTCATCCATAGAGGTTTACCTTGAAATTGATCCAAGCCTTTATGGTTGAACAAATTAAATGTATTTTCTGTAGAGCAGTGGTATGACAAATTTGGAACATCACTTATACTGGCACCACAAACCGTGGTAGTCAGCTTTTACCAACCCTGCATTGCTCCCTGACTCAGGATGGTAATTCTTGCTAGGGTTTCTAGTCACTAGTATGGCTGCTAGTTTGTGGTTTCTTCTGTCCACTGTGTATTAGTCTTTCATGGAAATCTTTCTTCCAGCAAAATAAACATGACATACAGCAAACAGATATCTACAACAACATGACTATAGTCCCAAACCACACAGTGACTTAAGACGACGTCTCACTAAGCGACATCGATAGCAACATCACTGCTGAGTCACGGTTTTTGTGTCGCAACAGCGATCTTGCTAGCGATGTCGCTGTGTGTGACATCGTACAATGACCTGGCCGCTGCTGTGAGGTCGCCGGTCATTGCTGAATGTCCTGGACCATTTTCATCAAAGGCAATGTCCTGCTGGGCAGGACGCATCGCTGTGTTTGACACTGTGTGACAGGGTCCCAATGACAGCAGAGATCGTTATACAGGTCGCTACTGCGACCTGTATCGTTACTGAGTTGTTGGTGAGGTCTGACTGTGTGACATCTCACCAGCGACCTCCCAGTGAATTACCAGCGATCCTTATCAGGAAGTATCATTGTCGGGAACGCTGGTAAGTCATTGTGTGTGACTGGGCCTTAACACAAGCTGAATCCCAGATCTAGTGCCAAAGAGGTCTTTAAACCATTCAATGTGTGAAAGCATTTAAAACTAACAATGATGGCATCAGTTATAACAGTATTTCAGTACTTCACACAGTTCAGCTATCTTTTGTGATACAGTCTCACATTAAAGCGTAATAACATTTACTCCCAACCACTTGATTTTTCCACTGGGCTTGTCACTTTTGTTCTGACTACACCGGCATTTTTACACTACTTGTTTTAGAATAACAGACCTAGATTTTATGGTTAATTTGTGAATATTCTATCCCTTAAGGTGCGCTCACATGAGCCGTATGAATCACACGAGTCTTGCATTGCATCACCTGGCATGGCCGCACACTCTCCTGACAGGAGTGGATCAGCTGCATGTACTTCTATGCAGCTAAGACGCTCCTTTCCGGAGGGTGGTAGGCCGAGCCAGGTGATGCAATGCAAGACTTGTGTGAGTCATACGGCTCACGTGAGCGCACCCTTAAAGAGAATCTTTAAGCAGATTTTTGCTATCTCATCTGAGAGCAACATGATGTAGGCAAGGAGATCCTGAATCCAATGATGTATCACTTAGTTTACTGGGTGCAATCGCTCTGTCCCAATCAGAGTTTTTAGATTTAGTAATGCAACAGGGCTGAGAAAGCTAAATGCACTAACACCAAGCACTCTATTTACATTGTCTATAGACAGTGAGCTGCTTATCAGAGAGGTATAGGTATGCCCTCCTGTAGTCTGAGCAATGATAAGCTGCCAGTGCTAAAACAATCATTGCAAGTAAACAATAGCATGGACCTTGATAAGGGAAGCATTAATGAAATCTGTGTTTTAACCACTACAGCATTCTGTCATCAGATTACATAGCAAAAACCTGCTAACAGATGTCATTTAATCTTTACTGTGAACCTATTTATTTGAAACCAGCCTTTCTTAAAATGTTCAGAAATTCCTTTCTGAAAATCAACAGAATTAAGAGATAAGCCATGATTGGAGTAGCAAAGCAAGCCATTGTTCAGACAAGATTAAAAGAAAAGCTGGCTGGATATAGGTGCACAATTTTTTTAACATGATAAATTTGGGGTACTTTGGGCGCCATAAGCTAAAATTATACCTGGCGTAGATTTCAACTGTAATTTATCCTATCTAGCATAAATTATAAGAAAGAAAATGTGCAAATACTGATGGTTTCAAATTTACTCTTCTCTAATTGAAAATATACAGTGCAATGATCTACACTGGCAACTAACTATCCAACAACTTTGATTACCGGTGTTTTATTTTGTATTTAACAAGCCTTTAGGTCCTTCATTTTCAAATCCAGTGCCATTTATTACGATTTATAATGACTATAGTTTAAGTGTTATTTTTTGTACTATAGTGTGTTTCATTTACTATTACATCTACACATTATAGGGTAATATTACAATATGCTTAAAACTTCTATCCAAATGAGTGTTATAAAATAAAAATAAAAAAGAGCTACATTGCCGTATAACTTATGGCTAAGAAGATAAAGCAGTAATTATGCCGTGAACTGTAAAATGTTATATGTATTTTGTGACTGGAAAAGCATCACATTTTATAGTTTGCCGCTAACGGAAAATGGTAGGGTTTCCTATATTAGAAGTAAGATTTTTAATTAAAGCACACAGTGAGCGGTTAAGTAAAGGGACATTAAGGGAGGGTCACACAGCAAGAGTGGGAAAATGTATTTGTTTTAAATTGCTTCCCTGAGGAAAATCATACTTAGACAATAGGCCTGTGTAGCCAATAGATCCCAGAAGAGCAGTAGAAAAGTGACATAGTGCTGCATGCTATTGCCATATCGTATCTTTCCTACACAATGACTTTTTTATTTTAAACATTTTCTATTTTTAATGCTACTAAAAATAATGTCTGTGTGAATGCATCTTCAAGTAGTTTTCGCTCGCACAGAGGTGGTCTTTTTCTCTCTATTTTCTGTGATGGAAGAATACAATGACCATGAACCCTGATCATTTTCTAACATTTCTTCTTATCATCCTAATTATAAACACTGTAAAATGTGAATTTTCAGTCCCCCTCCCCCCCTTTCTTCCAAGAGCCATAACTTTTTTATTTTTTCTTCAACAAAGCCATATGAGTTGTACATTTGAAATAAGCCAATAATTTTACCATGTAGTGTACTGTAAATGGGACAAAAATTCCAAGTGCAAAAAAAACTGCAATTCCACAATTGTGGTTTTTTTTTTTTTGTTTTTGTTTTTTTTTTTTATTTACCATGTTGACTATATGGTAAATCTGACTACGAGAGGTTTAGGCTTGTATCAGTTGACCCAATTTTCTGCCACTGCAGATATTAGATATAGCCCCCTTCTCGTTATTCCCCTATAATTGTTCCCCTGTGGAATTTAGATTACCATAGAGGAAACGTGTAGGGATGGTAATTTTGGGGTAATTCTTTTCCTACACTAGGGTACTGCCCTTGTCAGGGGCAAGAGTCTTACAGGGGCATGACAGGTTTAATATATTAAACCTATGGGAAGGAAGGGCACCACCCTATGGGATCTCCAGGTATACGAAAGGCAAAACGAAACAAGAAGAAAAAGAGTATACCTATCAAGGGATCACCAAAAAATTGAATCGTATGAAAGTGTAAATCTTTATTACAAAAACAGAGAATACATGAATCTCCTCACTGGGAGTAAAGGCACATGAAAACAATTAAAAACATTTAAAAACAGACTTCTATCCCCAAGCCAAAAACCATTTGTAATAAATGTGAAAGTGAATCACACAAAAAAATATCAGATAACCCTCATACAAATATTACATAAGTAATGTAACCTGCTACACAGTATGCACTTTAAACTGTACAATATAGGTTATGTAATTATTATATATGGGCTTGAGCAGAGCCTTAGATAGTATAAAGAGGGAATAGCAGTACCTCAAGGGCTATGAGCTGTCTTTTTTAGGATGACAAAGATAAAACAAGCCTGTTCCGATTAATTCACATCAATATAGTAAATAGTATAGATGAAAAAACCTCTAAGAGACTAAAGTATCACAGACAGAGCCAGGAGATGCAACCCTGTTCAAGGCTTGCGTGTTTCAGTATATATAAAAAGTGCAACAATAAGCACAGGCAGAGATAATCAGACCCCTGAGTACAAGGAACATATAGACTGGTGCAATAGATTTAAAACCACACACACTATCCTAAATGAAGAGTGTATGTGTAACAGCCCCTGTAGGACCGAAATGTCACCAGCAAAATCAGAGGTTAGTTATCCTGATCAGAGTCTGCAAGTATACAGCAGCTATAAAGTGCAAAAGTACAGCAGAAAATGCATATACCCTATATAATGTAGTAGTATAGGCTAGTAGAATAAAACTGAGGCATACCCTATACCATGGTTCAGGGCAATGCCAAATAGTCTCATACTCACCTGCTATATACTTCCATCCTGATAAATACACCAATCCTGATAAATACCCCATCCTACTATATTCCCTCATCCTGCTATATACCCCATCCTGCTATATAACATGCATCCTGTGGCACACAAAATAATAAATGTTTATGTGATGCCCTGGCACCGCCAGGTGGTCACACAGAATAGGCCTCCGCATAACACCTTCCCTCACAGGGTTACATCTAGCAAACAAAATCCTAGTAACCCCCCAGGCTAGGAACAGCACACCAGTGGGCGGGACCAGGCGGATGGAGAATGCCCACCTAGGGGTCTAGAGAACCTGGGGCCGGAAAAGAGTCATTAAAGTTTGGTTTTCTAGTTGAGCTTGCCAGTGGAGTGGAGCAGGAGGAGAGGAGAGAGGGAAGCTCAAGTGCAAAGTCAGAGAGCAGAGGCATCGGAGTTGGAGCCCCGGTGTAATGGCTAGGTGGCAGACGGTGGTCCATGTCTGTTAGGAGACGGGAAGATGGCAGCTGGAGATCCAAGGTGGACCGGGACAGGGTAGGAGCCTGCCGGTACTGACACCGGAGAATAGACCCAGAAACCGTGCATAGAGGGGGTACTTTGACCCTGAAGCCAGGACCGGAACCAACGGCCTCGCTAATTAACCAATTGAGGGCAGGATTATAGGTCCTGTCCCAACCAAAGTCCCAAAAGCAGACAACCACCCACCGCGGGGAATAGGGCATCCGCCAGGGCCCGATAGATCCCAAGGTCAGCGTCAGCGGGCAAGGCTCCCAACAAAAGTTGCAGGAGCGGACTACCGTGTTCCACACCGAGAAGTCCACCACACCAAAAACACAGTGCAGAGGAAAGTGACACAGACCATCACCCCGGGTGAGGGACCAGAATACACCCGGCCACGGCGGTCGTCCACCAGCACCTTGGTTTACCATTGGACTTGGGTGTTTCATTCAATTGTGAGTAAGCTAAGATTCCCCGGTCTGACCGGTTATGCCAGCCCCTGCCATCACCATCCTCAGCACAGAGACACCGGGCCCCGGGGCATCCATCCCCTACCCACGGAGGGGTTAACATCCAGCTGCCATCCCATCTCCCCCCGGATGCGCCACAACTAGAGATGAGCGAACCGGTCGCGGTTCGGCTCGAGGTCGGTTCGCCGAACGGAGGTCCCATTTGAGTTCGGTTCCTCAAACGTTCGACGAACCGAACTCGAACCGCATAGGAAACAATAGCAGGCATTCACAAACACATAAAAACACCGAGAAAACACCCTCAAAGGTGTCCAAAAGGTGACAAACAACTCACAACACAACACAAACACATGGGAAAGTGACAAGAACAAATTCTCATGCGAAAACAAAAGAGCGTAACGAGGAAAAAGAGGACGAGACACAGATATAGGCATGGGATGCCCTTCTAAAATCATGTAAAACACCGCAAGGTGACTCCAAGCGGAGTCTCCCTTTTTTCCAAAAATTGGGCCACACAGACACCCCATCAGTGGCAGCACTTGTGCCCTAGTTGCAAACAGGATGTTTTGATTTGCATCAAGCACATTCAAAAATACGCCATAATTAACTGTCCCCAGGATGACACTGGGGTAGGTAGCAAAGTCTTTCCTGATCCCAGCTCTGTTCATCTTGGATCATTTTTAAAAAACACAGCAAGCAAGGGTTACTCCAAGCGGAGTCTCCCTTTTTTCAAACAATTGGGCCACACAGACACCCCATCAGGGGCAGCACTTGTGCCCTAGTTGCAAACAGGATGTTTTGATTTGCATCAAGCACATTCCAAATCCACAAGCATTTACTCTCCCCAGGATGACACAGGGGTAGTAAATTCCTTGTGGATCCATGACTTGTTCATTTTGATGAACGTTAGTCTGTCCACATTGTCACTGGACAGACGTGTGCGCTTATCTGTCAGCACACACCCAGCAGCACGGAAGACACGTTCAGAGACAACGCTGGCAGCTGGACACGACAAAATCTCCAAGGCGTAAGTGGAGAGCTCTGGCCATTTTTCAAGATTTGAAGCCCAAAATGAGCAAGGCTCCATTTGCAAAGTCATGGCATCGATGTTCATTTGGAGATACTCCTGTATCATCCTCTCCAGCCATTGACTATGTGTCAGACTTGTTGTCTCTGTTGGCCTTGCAAAGGAGGGTCTAAAAAAATTATGAAAAGATTCCATAAAATTGCTGTTACCAGCACCAGATACAGTCCTACTGGTTCAGGTAGACTGTTGAAGATGACGAGACCGTCCCATGTTTGTCAAGTTACAACTGGGAGATTCACTCCCTGCACCTGCACGGTTGTTTGGTGGAAAAGCCGAGCTAAGATCGAGTAACAGCTTCTGCTGATACTCCTGCATACGTGCGTCCCTTTCTATTGCTGGAATTATGTCACAAAATTTGGACTTCTACCGGGGATCTAATAGTGTGGCAAGCCAATAGTCATCATCACTTCTAATTTTGACAATACGAGGGTCATGTTGGAGGTAGTGCAGCAAGAAAGCACTCATGTGTCTTGCGCAGCCATGCGGACAAAGTCCACGCTGTGTTTATGGCATAGAGGTGCTAACCGTTCTTTCTTCCTCTGACATCTCTCCCCAACCTCTTTCAACTGAAATTTGACCAAGGTCTCCCTCATCCGCTGAGTCTTCCATGTCCATGGACAGTTCGTCCTCCATTTCTTCATGTTCTCCTGCACCTTCCTCAACATTTCGCCTGCTACCATGCGCCCTTGTTGATCCCTGTTCCCCATGGTCCCATGCCTGCCGCGTTGGTGATGATGAACGTCTGGACCTTGGTGATGTTGTTGTGTCTTGCGCATATGAATCCTCCTGTAGCTCCTCCCCTTCCTGTTGTCTCACCCCCTGACTCCGAATAGTGTTTAGCGTGTGCTCCAGCATGTAACTGACTGGAATTGTCATGCTGATAATGGCATTGTCAGCGCTAAATATATTCGTCGCCATGTCGAAACTGTGCAGAAGGGTGCATAGGTCCTTGATCTGAGACCACTCCATCAGGGTGATCTGCCCCACCTCTGCATCTCGTTGGCCCAGGCTATACGTCATGACGTATTGCACCAGGGCTCGGCGGTGCTGCCACAGTCGCTGTAACATGTGGAGAATCGAATTCCAGCGTGTCGGCACATCGCATTTCAGGCGATGAGCCGGTAGGCCGAAAGACTTCTGGAGCGATGCAAGTCGCTCAGCTGCGGCGCTTGAACGGCGGAAGTGAGCAGACAGTTTTCGTGCCCTGGTCAGAAGGCCATCTAGGCCAGGATAGTGTGTTTAAAAATTGCTGGACAACAAGGTTCAACACGTGAGCCATACAAGGTACGTGTGTCCCCTTGCCCAGGCAAAGGGTCGCACCCAGGTTTGCAGCATTGTCGCACACGGCCTTACCAGGCTGCAGGTTGAGTGGAGACAACCATTTATTAAACTCGGACCGCAGAGCTGACCACAACTCCTCAGCTGTGTGACTCTTATTCCCAAGACATGTCAAGCTAAAGACCGCCAGATGCCGTTGCGCTCTGCTGCCAGCATAGTAATGAGGGGTGCGTGATTCCTTCTGCGCAGTGATATTGCTGGTGGCCTGACCAGGCAGGCTTGGGGCGGAGGTGGAGGACACAGATGAGGTGGAGGAGGCAGAAGCAGTGGCATAACTTGGACAGACAGAGGATTGGCACACAAGTCGTGGGGACGGCAAGACTTGTGCAGCAGACCCTTCCCCATCTATCACCATAGTTACCCAGTGCCCAGTTAGCGACATGTAACGTCCCTGTCCAAGCTTACTGGTCCAAGTATCGGTGGTAAAATGCACCCATTCACACACAGAGTTTCTCAAGGAAGCGGTGATGTTGTGTGCGACATGCTGGTGTAGCGCGGGCACACCTTTCTTAGAGAAGTAGTGGCGACTGGGCATCTGGTACTGGGGCACAGCGACAGACATAAGGTCTCTAAAATCCTGTGTGTCCACCAGGCGGAAAGGCAGCATTTCGGTAGCCAAGAGCTTACAGAGGGATAAAGTCAACCTCTTAGCTTTGTCATGGGTCGCAGGAAATGGCCTTTTATTTGTCCACATCTGAGGGACAGAGATCTGGCTTCTGTATGTAGACGGTGTTGAGTAGGGTGTCCTTGGAAAAATGCAGGTTTGTGAGGAAAGTGCAGGCGTAGACATGATGTTGCCTTCATCCAACGTTGGTGCTATCGATGTCTGAGAGAGCTGTACACACGCACTTGTTTCCCCTTCCAAACCAACTGACGACCTACCAAGCAAACTGCCTGTTGCGGTTACAGTGGTGGAAGTTGTGCGTGGAAAACCAGGTGTTACAGCTGTCCCCACAGTCCTAGAAGATGAAGAGCGCGCGGATGCACTGGAAGGGGCAGGCGGTGGATGGTTCGCTCCGCTAGGCCGCATTGCAGCACGGTAAGCTTCCCACTGGGACATATGATATTTATTCATGTGACGATTCATGGAAGAAGTTGTCAAACTGCTGAGGTTTTGCCCTCTACTAACAAAATCACGACAAATTTTACAGATCACATAATTTGGGCGATCTTTTGCTTTGTCAAAAAAGGACCAGGCTAGGCAAGGCTTAGAGGGCATGCAACCTGCTGAGCCCCCCCGACTAGTGCTCAGAGGCAGAGTGGTGGCTGAGGATGCAGTTGTAGACGTGCTACCAGTGCTCCGACTTTGTCCAGGAAGGCGCAAGGTAACTTCGTCGTTGGTTGCATCCTCCTCCACCGCCTCTGTTGACCTCCTCGAGTGCCTGACTGTGGGTTGACAGTAGGTGGGATCTAGAACTTCCTCATCAATTGTTGTGTTTGCACTCCCCTCACCCTCAGACCAAGCCTCTTCTTGCCCTGACCGAATATTTAAGTTGTCATCCCAATCTGGTATCTGCGTGTCATCGTCATCAGTATGTTTCTCATTGTCTATAACCACAGGTGTTATAGTTTGTGACAAAGGGTCAACATTATGCTCTGAAACTTGGTCCTCACGGCCTGAATCAGAGTCACAAAGGTTCTGGGCATCACTGCAGACCATTTCCTGGTCTGTACTTACTGTAGCTTGGGAGCAGACCTCTGATTTTCAGGCTATAGTGTGACTGAACAGCTCTGCAGACTAAGCCATCTCACTTCCACCATACTGTGCAGGGCTGATGGAGACTTCAGAGCTGGGAGAAAGCAAGTTTGATTGGAATAACAACTTAGAGGACTGGTGTTATTTGGATGCGGTAGTTGAGGTGGCTGAGAGGGCACTTGTTAGACCACTTGAGATCCATTCAAACATTTTCCTTTTTTGGCCATCATCTACCTTTGTTCCTGTTGTTCGTGTCCGTAAAAAAAGGGAGCACATCGGATTGTCCACGGTAAGTAGTAGACATCTTACTTTTGCTGGTAGATGGTCTATCTTCAGCAGATGTTAATGGAGCTTTGCCACCTTCCCCACGGACAAACCCTTTTTTTCCTTTTCCAGCACGCCTCTTCCCCCCTTTTCCAGCACGCCTCTTCCCCTTTCCACCAGCATCTGTCATTTTGCCACTCATGTTGATTGCGACAAGATTGTGCACTGAAAATGTGGTAGTAAAAATTGAGAGGTGGTGTAGATTGCAGCGGTGGTCTAGCTTTATTAACAGCAGAATAATAAAGAATAATTATCCCTGACAATGCAACTACGGCCCTTAAACTGGCAGCATAAATTGCTAGTATAATGGCTTAGTAACAATGGGTTTGAGTGTGCAATGCAGGCAGAGGTGCTGCAAATATCTTTGCACTAGTGGGACGATACAGAAGTCCAATAGCCACGTTTAGGATGCCACTAAGTTCACTCAGTGTTTGCTAGTATAATGGCTTAGTAACAATGAGTTTGAGTGTGCAATGCAGGCAGACGTGCTGCAAATATCTTTGCACTAGTGGGACGATACAGAAGTCCAATAGCCCTGTTTAGGATGCCACTAAGTTCACTCAGTGTTTGCTAGTATAATGGCTTAGTTATAATGAGTTGGAGTGTGCAAAGGACAGGAGGGTACAGTGGCAGGGTTGTGGGTCTCTGGGTAGAGGAAAGGAAGCCTGCCTTTCTATCCCTCATAATGGGGAAATGCAGTGAGGAAATCCCTGACCTTAGCTACACAGACGCTGTCATCTTATGTAGCTGTTAAACTCTGTTTTCACGGACCTGTCACCTATGGCTCTGACCCTGCCGGTATGAGCCCTTAAAAGGACTGATAGAAAGTGCTATTCCTAAGCTGTCCAGCGCTGTGTATGGAGCGTATACAGCAGTATCGGCGATAGGAGCTGCGCCAGTGATGTCTGACACCAAGGACGCAGAAGGCAGATAATGGCGTGCTGGAGGAAAATGTCCGGTTTTAAAATGCAGGGACATGTGACATGGACATCCTATCACATATGCCGTTGCTTCTCTGGCTAAAAGTCCACTTAGCTGTGTGTGTGTCTGGGATTGGCTGACATGCTGGCCCGCCCCACAAGACGTGCGCGCTTAGGGAAGGAAGACAAGGAAAAAAAAAAAAAATGGTGATCGCCATTATACATACAGCAGTGATCTGAATGCGCTGTTCCCGCACACTATACTGAAATGTCATAATAGTGTGAGTCACAGAGTGACTTACACTATTACAGCGGAAAGCCAGCTAGGAATTAGCTGTTTTTTTTGCTGCTAGAACCGTTCTCGAACGTATCTAGAACTATCGAGCTTTAGCAAAAAGCTCGAGTTCTAGTTCGATCTAGAACAGCCCCCAAAATCACTCGAACCGCGAACTGGAGAACCTCGAACCACGAACCGTGCTCAACTCTAGCCACAACAGCAGCGGTGGTGCCACACCTCACCACACACCGTGGGTAGTGTCACAGTGTGTTAACGGCAATTCCTGTATAAATACGTCCCCTTTTATTTGAAGTGTCCACATGACCCCCTTGTCCGGAAAATCCCTGGAGCCACACTCCGGATCCGAGCAGCCCGACTGCTGGCAGGGGGGGGCAGCACATTTATACTCGCCTTTCATCACTCCAGCAGCATCGCTCGTCTTCCTGTCTGTGTCAGCAGCAGCGGTGAGTATACCGTACTTATTCACTGCCCACCGCGCTGATGATTATGCGTGGGAGCAGTGAATATAATGGAACATGATCACTCCAGGCTGTAATTGCCAGGGGTGATCATGCGGGCCGGCTGCTAATTATGCACGCATCCCCCACCCATCATCCCGCCCACTTGTCAGCGCCGGCTTCAGCGCTGAGAGATGATGGGCAGAAGGATGCATGCAGATGAAATGAGCGGGCCCACGTGGTCACGGTAGGTGCTGCCACAGCCTGCACATGCCACCGATGACCCACTCCACCGCAGCACCCTCATTCCCTGCAGCCCTACATTCAGACTATAAGACGCACCCCCCACTGTCCCCCAACATTTGTGGAAAAAAATGCGTCTTATAGTCGGAAAAATACGGTAATTATTTTATCTATTATATGTATTTGTACTATATATCAATTGTGGTGTTGTGTGTTACACTGATTTGGCACATCCTGTTGAGGTTAATTGTGCTCCTGTGTAATTTTTAAAAAAAATATTAATAAAAGGTATATTTTAATATTCTTCTTAGCTTAAGATTACATTGATTTGGAAGGAATACTGGTTTCCTCCACTGGTGGAGGTTGGCTTTATTATTAAAGCTGACCCAGCAGAATGATTCCACAGGCCAGAATGAGTTCATAGATACCAAGCATGTATATTTTATTTAATTATTGGTGAGAAAAAAAAATCAGAAATTTGTGAAAAAAATAAACTTTTATCACCATTTCCTAAGCTCCATAACTAGAGATGAGCGAACCTGTTCGATAAAGCTTCACCAGTTTCAAATTTGGTATGAGCCTTAGCTCGTTCGTTTGAGCTCGGTAACACAGAGCCCTTTCCCCAAAGTAAGTAATGTTCAGTTGTGCTCAATCACTGATCGCATTTTAAAAAAATGTTTTTTTTATAACATGTTATGCTTTTGGATAGGATTGTGGTGTTGTATGATGAATGGGGGGATGTGTTTAATGAGGGGATGGGGTGGGGACTCGGGGGAAGCCAGATGCGCATGGCACCATTTTTTTTCTTAACTTTATTGGCAGATTTTCCTTCAGTTAATCACGGCACAGCAAACATCCACAAGGTTCAGACATGGCTGCCTAAGTCACATGTCAGTCTGTATATCAAATGTGGACTTACGGTGTCAGTGTCATTTTGTGAATGTTAAATGTTAGGGAAGGTGCTTCCACCCGTGCTGGCAGACAGTTACTTTGCCTAGGGGTTAAATGATAGGTAGTTGAGAGCAATAGTCTAGAATAGTTATGTGAAGAATAGGGAAAGCTGTGTGCCACAAATCAGCATTTAATGATCGAAATAGGGATAGGTATTTGTCAGTTGTCAGTGAATGATCTAAATAACTATTGCTACTTATCCCAGCCTGCTCCCAATTAGCTAGTCAATCACATTTTTAGGTATTGTTATTACTGCCTGCTCCAAATTATGCATTGAACCACATTTTCAGGTATTGTTAGTTAGTACTGCCTGCTACCAATTTGTTAGTGAACTAGGTAAAACGGTCTTGTCAGTTTTCATAGCCTGCTCAAAATTCTGCAGCCAATCACATTTTTGGGTATTGTCAGTTAGTGAAAAAAAGAAGAAAGTCTTACCAGCATCTACATAAAGACCTATATTAAAAAGCAAAGCTATTCTAAATCTATAAAAAAGCAAAAATGTTAACAACATATGTCCGCATTATGTACCCATAACAATAAAAACAATTATGTACCCATAACAATAAAAAAACCCCAAAAAATATAAATGTAGTACAAACGTGCAAATATAAAAAAGGGCATCTAATTCAATAAATACAATAATCTACAAAGCTCAAATAAATAATAACAAAAAAGTCCATGAAAGTTTATAGTAGTGGATAAACCCACCCGGTATCCATTCGAATCCATGGACAAAACATTGGGCAGCAATCTTCTATAATATCACATAATAAATCAGAAGCCAAATTTAGTCCAGGAAAGCTCATAGACATTGAAACAAAGTGTCTTTAGTATCATGAGGTAGATAAATCAGCAGGCGAAATTCATCCAGGAAACCTCATAGACATTCATAATAATGAATTAGCAGGCACATTTAAGCCAGGAATGTTCAAAGGCATTCAAACAAAGTGTCTTCAGCATAATTGGGTAGGTAAGTCAGCAGACAAAATTTGTGCAGGAAAACTCAGACATTCAAGATATGGTATCTTCAAAAGTCCAAGTAAAAGGATCAGAGTAAAGGCCGCTTTACACGCAATGACATCCCTAATGAGATGTCGTTGGGGTCACGGAATTCGTGACTCACATCCAGCCTCGTTCGCGACGTCATTGCATGTGACACATAAGAGCGACCGCTAACTATGCAAAATACTCACCAAATCATTGAATGTTGATACGTTGTCCATTTCTCAAAAATCATTCGTGATTTTGGACACAGGATGTTCATCGTTCCTGAGGCAGCACACCAAAGGAACAACGAACAACACCGTACCTGCGTCCTCCGGCAACGAGGTGGGCGTGACTTTCATGCGGCTGCTCTCCGCCCCTCCACTTCTATTGGACACCCGCCGTGTGACATCGCTGTGACGCCGCACGAACTGCCCCCCTTAAAAAAGAGGCTGTTCGCCGGCCACAGCGACGTTGTTAGGAAGTTAAGTATGTGTGAGGCTACTAGCGATTTTCTGGCAGCGATTTGCCCGTGACGCACAAACGACGGGGGCGGGTGCTTTCACGAACGACATCACTAGCAATGTCGCTGCGTGTAAACCAGCCTTTAGTCCAGGAAAGCTCATGGACATTCAAACAAGGTGTCTTCAATACCATCACATAGGATGGATCACCAGGCAAAGTTCATCCAGGTATGTCTAAGTTCATAGACTATCCAAACAAGGTAAATAAATATATAAAAAAATCATCAACATAAGTCCAAGGGTTATTATTAATAGTCTACTGAATACGTAGTCTTCATTGATATTGCAATAAATAAATAAAGAAAATTAAACAAACATATAAACCATCCAAAACGAACGGAAATAATAATTAAATCATGCACTGCAAATTAAAACATCTCATACTGTGTCTTTAGCAGAATCTAAAGTACAAACCAACAGACAAACATTGTTTGAATGAAGAAAAACCATTGTAATATAGAATAAACAATTTAGGTGCAGGAAACTTGACAGACATACAGATTGTGGACTAAAGGACAGATCCATTATCACTGTTATGGAGTACTTAGTAAATACTGCCATCCTGTAAGTTACTAAATAATGATGCAAAAAATAAAATGCAAACCCCCCCCCCCTCCCTTTTCCCTGTAAAAAAAACCCCCAAACTTTCAAAAAAACCTTTCAAAGCAAAAAAATAAAAAATTGGTAGACATAGAAATTTTTAATAGAGGAAGAAGAAATATGTTTTCAAAATTAACCCATGTGAATGTCTATTTTCCAACTTCAGGATCCATGATGCCTCTCTCAAGTAAAAGTGGTTTTAGGTATTGTTATTTAGTAGTGCCAGCTGTTAAACTGCTAGTGGACTATGTAAAAAGGTCTGGGCACTTTTCATTGCCTGCTTAAAATTACACAGTCAGTGACATTTCTATGTATTGTTAGTTAGTACTGCCTGTAGTTAATTAGCTAGTGAGTAGCTAACAAAATCTTGGCACTTTTCAGTGCCTACTCAAAATTAGCAGTGAACCACATTTGTAGTTATTGGTATGTTTCAGTGCTTTCATAATCTTGACAACTCAGGCAGCAACTAAATTATCTTTTGTGTCAGGTGTCTGACAGGTGTGGCCGTAGGGTTGTGAAACATCTATTTGAAAGGGCAAGGGTACTTTAATCATGAGTGGTAAATCACGATGAGGTTGTGGTGAAAGAGTTAATAGACAGGGTGTTGTAGGTGTGCGTGTGGGAATTTCTGTTAGTCAGAGCTCAAGTGAGCAAACACCGGATCATCCTATCCCAAGAGAAAGTAGAACAACTTCTTTTACTGAACAGCCTACACGACTAGATTTCTTTGGCAGCCGCACATCGTTTCAACGTCCAAATCCAAATGAGACTGATAAACAGCATGTGCTAGAGTGGATGGCAAGTGCTGCATCAAGTGGGTTCTCTTCCTCTTTCTGTACCTCAACATGATAAACAGTTCATTCCTTAGAGGTGCCACTCTAATTACACTTCTTACCCCCTTGTCACAAATCTCCAATCAGCAAACTGTGGTGAACAACACATGGGTGAGTCTGCAGAGCTGTTCACACATTGTATCCCATGGGCATCAAAGTTTTGCTTCAAAGATTCAAAGAGTCAAAAGGAGGAAGACATCTGCATCGATGCCCAAAATCTTTCTCAGTTGGATCCTGATCCGGACAAAGTAGGGTCCCAGCAGGATCCCGAACATAATACACTGACGTTAACCCCTGGGGGTGGAGGTGATGATGATACCTAAGGTGCATGCTTACTGTTATGTGATGTCAGGTCAGGAAGATGAGGAGTAGGACACCATAGAGCATGACGATGATGTTGTAGATCCCACTTGGTGTGAACCCAGAAGCACGCAGCTGTGTAGCTCAGCGGAAAAAGAGGATGAGGAAGCAGAGGAGGTTATGTTGGAATACATAGTGATATAACTATGAGAAGCATTGCATCTTCAGCCACAACTGTGGCTGTGGCCAGCAGCGGTCATGGGTATGCAGTTTGCAGGAAGGGTTGCATAGCCTGGGCATTTTTTGAGAGCATAAAAGATGACCCTTCTTTCGTTATCTTCCAATATTGCAAACCACGAGTCAGTAAAGGCAAAAATTAACTACATGCATGAACTGTCACATGCAAAGGAACATGTCTTACTTTGGCAATAATACTGCGCTAAAATGCTTACTACCAAGCCTACCCAATCACCAGCCACCAAACCAACCTCGTCTGCTGTTTCTTACTCCTCCTGCATCATTGTCAAAATTATTCTCATGCAGGTCTATGACTGCATAACCTCTACTTGTTTACCTGATACAGAAGGTATCAGTGAGAGCACGTTGGCTGTTACGGAAGTGACTATGCCTGGTGTTTTTTACCCATGTGCGACATTGAGGCCACATCCTGTGTGTTGCATGGACCCTACCTGCTGCACAAGCACACTATAAGGATATGGAGGGGGGGCAATTGATGCCATTGTCCTCCTGTCTGCCTAAAATGCTTTTAAATATAAAGACTCCAATATGGGTCTCCAAATTGTGTCCTGTCTGTGGTGCCAGGGTTCTGGGAACAAGAGGTATATGATTGTCACTCATTCTTCTCTTGATTTTTATAAATGAAAATGCAAGCCCACATCTTGTCTGTTGCGTGGACCATACTTCTCTGGTGTGCAAACAGACTATAGGGAAATGGGAGGAGTGGAATTGATGTAGCCATTCTGCTGTCTGTCTGCAATGTTTTTAAATATTAAGACTCCACTATGGGTCTACAAGCTGTGTCAGAATTGTAGACCACTTTCCAGACCCAGTTTGATCAATGACTGTCTCCACTCAACTTGGAGTCGGGAAAGGCTGTGTGTGATAATGGTGCACTACGTCTGGGCGACATCACACATGCACTGCATGGATCAACCTGCTTGTACAGCAATTTCTAGGGCACTATTATGGCCTGGATGCACTGCTGCAAAAGGCATGGTCACTGTGTGCTCACTTATTAAAATAAAACTGCCAGCAAACATCCTGTGTGTGGCATGGACCATACTTCCCTGGTGTGCAACCAGACTATGGTGGTATGGGGGGATGAATTTATGCCGATGTCCTGCTGTCCCACTGTCCAGCTGTCTGCATGAAAGGTTTTTAAATATAAGGACCTTAAGATGTGTCTTGTCTGCAGTGCCAGGGTTCTTGAGTAAGAGATCTACAGTATGCCTGTAACTCATCTCTTGATTTTTTAAAATTAAAATTACAGCCTGCATCCTGTATGTTGCATTGACCATTCTTCCCTGGTGTTCAAGCAGACTGTGGTGAAAGGGGGAGATGCCACTGTCCTGCTGTCTGCCTGAAAGTTTTTTAAATATCATGACTCCAATATGGGTCTTCAAGTTGTTTCTTGTCTGTAGTACCAGGGTTCTGTGAGCAAGAGGTCTACACCGGTCTGTCATCTTACGGTGAAGGTAGAAATGTTGGCCCAGGCCTTGTTACAGGGTCGGTTCCAAGCATTCAGGTTGCTTTGTTGGACTATTTGATGTCTGTGCCAGTTGTTGTCACTTTCCCTGTTTCCTTACCTACATTTTTTGACACGTGGAGGCTCTAAGTAGGGTCTCCAAATTGTCTATTGTCTGTAGTACCAGGGTTCAGTGAGCAAGAGGCGTATGCATGCCACTCATTCATCTTTTTATTTTGTTAAAAGAAAAATACCAACTCACATCCTATGTGTTTCATGGACCATATTTCCCTTGTGAGCAAACACACTATGGGGAAATGGGGGGGGAGAACTGATTTCTCTGTCCTGCTGTCTGCCTGAATTTTTTTTAAATATTAAGACTCCAAAATTAAAATGCCAGCCCACACCATGGAATCGTCCAACAAATGAGCACCTTCTTGCTGCAATATTTGCAACATGATGTCCGTATTTTTATTATTAGAAATAATGTTGACTACTGGGTTGCCACTCTATTAGATCCACGGTCCAAGAGTAAATTTAGCAATATGCTTCCCCCTATGGAAAGGGACGCCTGGAAGCTGTAGTATCTAAACAAGCTTCTAGACCAACTTAATAGTGGTTTTCCACAAGACAGCAGTGAGGCAGACAGCGTGCATTCTAGAATTCTAACTACAAGAACGTCATGTCATCAACACAGAAACATTAGCAGCAGCAGTTCAAGTGGCAGATGCAATTTCTGTGAGGTTTGGCACACATTTATAAGACACCCGCATGCACCAGCAGAACAGAGTAGAAGTGTGACACATAGTGAACGACTGGAGAGGATGGTGCAGGAGTATCTAGAGCTCAATATCAATGGACCCTTTTGCATTTTGCTCTTCAAAAATGGAAGAGTGGTCTCAATCCCCAGTCACGCCTTGGATAGTTTGGCCTGCCCGGCAGCCAACGTTCTCTCAGAAAGTGTCTTCAGCGCTACTGGAGGTGTATTGATGGGTAAGTGCATACGGTTGTCCCTTGAAAGCATATGCCGCCTAACTTTCATAAAGATGATCAAGTTGTCAATGTCCAATGACTTTGCCACCCAGTCCCAGACTGTGCAGACTAGGCGACGGTGTAGTTTCAGGCTTCTGGGAGCAAGAGGCCTATGCCTTTCTGTCATCTTGCTGTCTCTGATTAAGGCAGAAATGTTGGTTCAGGCCTTGTTACAGGGCTGATTCCAAGAATCTGTCAGATAATTTTCTTCTCTACAATCCAGTTTCCGTTCCTTACACTCTACTGAAATAGCTCTTACTAAAGTCTCTAATGATCTACCAACAGCTAAATCTAATGGTCACTACTACCTGCTGATTTTCCAGGATCTTTTTGCTGCATTTGATACTGTTGATCACCAGCTCCTCCTCACTATGCTCCACTCTATCGGGCTAAAGACACCGCTCTCTCCTGGTTCTCCTCCTCCCTCTCTGACTACTAATTCATTTTTGCCGACTCCTCTTACTCTCCCCTTCCTCTCCTCTTTCCCTTACTGCCAGAGTTCCTTAGGGTTCACTTCTAGGCCCCACCTCTTCTCGCTATACACCGCCCCTGTTGGACAAACAATCAGCAGATTTGGTTTCCAGTATCATTTTCATGCTGATGACTAGAGATGAGCCACCCCCTAGTTTTCGAGTTTGGTTCGGTTCGTCGAATGGCAGGTTTGTTCGAGAACGTTCGACGAACCCCATTGAAAACAATGGCAGGCAAACACAAACACATACAAACACATAGAAAACACAAAAAAAAGTTCAGCTTACCAGCGTAGAATCCACAGGACAAATCAGGAGGTGCACGGATCGATCCAGATGAGACAGTTCTGGTATGAAGTACGTATACACAGAGTAAACTCCTTCTACGGTGTCCAAAAGTGATACTACTCAGAAGAAGAGTTGAGCGCGGTTCGTGGTTCGTGGTTCTCCAGTTCGCGGCTCGAGTGATTTTGGGGCATGTTCTAGATCGAACTAGAACTCGAGCTTTTTGCAAAAGCTCGATAGTTCTAGAAACGTTCGAGAACGGTTCTAGCAGCCAAAAAACAGCTAAATCCTAGCTTGGTTTCTGCTGTAATAGTGTAAGTCACTCTGTGAATCAAACTATTATCACATTTCAGTGTATAGTGTGCGTGAACAGCGCCTTCAGATCACTGCTGTTTCTATAATGGCGATCGCCATTTTTTTTTTTTTTTTTCTTGTCTTCCTTCCCTAAGCGCGCGCGTCTTGTGGGGCGGGCCAGCATGTCAGCCAATCACAGACACACACACACCTAAGTGGACTTTGAGCCAGAGAAGCAACGGCATGTGTGATAGGATCTGCATGTCACATGTCCCTGCATTATAAAACCGGACATTTTCTTCACGAACGCCATTATCTGCCTTCTGCGTCTTTGGTGTCAGACATCAGTGTCGCAGCTCCGTCCTCCTGAGTCCTATAGCCGATACAGCTGTATGCGCTGCATACACAGCGTTAGACAGCTTAGGGAGAGCACATTCTAGCAGTCCTTTTAAGGGCTCAAAGCGGCAGGGTCAGAGAGCCATAAGTGACAGGTCCTGCAAACAGCAACAGCGTCTGTGTAGCCCAGGTCAGGGATTTCCTCCCTGCATTTCACCATTAGGAGGGAATAGAAAGGCAGGCTTCCATTCCTCTACCCAGAGCACCACAATCCTGCCACTGTACCCTCTTGTCCTCGGCACACTCCAACTCATTCTAAGTAAGCCATTATACTAGCAAACACTCAGTGTACCTAGTGGCATCCTAAACGTGGCTATTGGACTTTGCTATAGTCCCACTAGTGCAAAGACATTAGCAGAGCACATCTGCCTGCATTGCACACTCCAAGTTTTTTAAACTAAGCAATTTTACTAGCAAACACTCAGTGTACCTAGTGGCATCCTATACGTGGCTATTGGACTTTGCTATAGTCCCACTAGTGCAAAGACATTTGCAGAGCACGTCTGCCTGCATTGCACACTACAACTTTTTTAAACTAAGCAATTTTACTAGCAAACACTCAGTGTACCTAGTGGCATCCTATACGTGGCTATTGGACTTTGCTATAGTCCCACTAGTGCCAAGACATTTGCAGAGCGCATCTGCCTGCGTTGCACACTCCAACTAATTATAACGAAGCCATTATACTAGCAAACACTCAGTGTACCTAGTGGCATCCTATACGTGGCTATTGGACTTTGCTATAGTCCCACTAGTGCAAAGACATTAGCAGAGCACATCTGCCTGCATTGCACACTCCAAGTTTTTTAAACTAAGCAATTTTACTAGCAAACACTCAGTGTACCTAGTGGCATCCTATACGTGGCTATTGGACTTTGCTATAGTCCCACTAGTGCAAAGACATTTGCAGAGCACGTCTGCCTGCATTGCACACTACAACTTTTTTAAACTAAGCAATTTTACTAGCAAACACTCAGTGTACCTAGTGGCATCCTATACGTGGCTATTGGACTTTTGTCAATTCACAGTATTGGAACGTTATTTGCATGACATCTGCCTGCATTGCACACTCTAACTTTTTTAAACTCAGCCATTATACTAGCAAACACTCACTGTACCTAGTTGTATCCTAAACGTGGCTATTGTACTTTTGTCAATTCACAGTATTGGAACGTTATTTGCAGGACATCTGCCTGCATTGCACACTCAAACTTTTTTAAACTCAGCCATTATACTAGCAAACACTCACTGTACCTAGTTGTATCCTAAACGTGGCTATTGTACTTTTGTCAATTCACAGTATTGGAACGTTATTTGCAGGACATCTGCCTGCATTGCACACTCAAACTTTTTTAAACTCAGCCATTATACTAGCAAACACTCACTGTACCTAGTTGTATCCTAAACGTGGCTATTGTACTTTTGTCAATTCACAGTATTGGAACGTTATTTGCATGACATCTGCCTGCCTTGCACACTCAAACTTTTTTAAACTCAGCCATTATACTAGCAAACACTCACTGTACCTAGTTGTATCCTAAACGTGGCTATTGTACTTTTGTCAATTCACAGTATTGGAACGTTATTTGCAGGACGTCTGCCTGCATTGCACACTCAAACTTTTTTAAACTCAGCCATTATACTAGCAAACACTCACTGTACCTAGTTGTATCCTAAACGTGGCTATTGTACTTTTGTCAATTCACAGTATTGGAACGTTATTTGCAGCACGTCTGCCTGCATTGCACACTCAAACTTTTTTAAACTCAGCCATTATACTAGCAAACACTCACTGTACCTAGTTGTATCCTAAACGTGGCTATTGTACTTTTGTCAATTCACACTACTGCAAATCTATGTGCAGCACCTCTGCATGACAACCTCGTGCTCTGTTTTTAATAAGCTATAATGATAGCACAAAATACTGCCATTTTGTGGCATCATAGAACTGGCTGTTGTATTCCATTAGTGCCCCACTGGTGACAAGCTATTTCTAGCACCTCTACATCACACCCTCATGCACATTTTGCTACGCTAATGTTATAGCAAACTCATGGAATTCATTGCTGCATTTCATAATTCGGAGGGATAGAAAGTCAGGCTTCCTTTAGCTTTTCCTTCTGTTCATAGACAGCATCTCCAAGACAAATTTCCCCTCCACGTCTAAGTGTGGAGAGGCAGCTAGTGCGCATGCGTGTGCCGATGTACCCCAGCTGCAGCATAATTACAGTGTTTCGCCTAGTGAGTATGCTCAGCCTGACTGTGCCATTCCTGACGCTAAGTTTTCATTTCGGGATACAGCGCATGCTCCCACACTAAGTGTGAAAAGCCTCTTTGCACAGGTGCTTGCATTCCGTGCCGGGTATAAGTCCTGTTTTGGGCATAGACACCATGCTAAAGCTGATAGTCTTTTTTCAGAGACTGTATTTCATGCTACTGAGCATGCTCAGGCACTTCCTGCATCAGAGACTAGGTCCGGTAATGAACTCTTTGGCCCTGGCCCTGATGTGGGGGTCCCATATAGACCACAGGGCATCAGGTGTCCTCCCAAATGGCTTGCAGAGGCCCACACCTATGACTTGTCACCGCATTATTGATGCTCAGACGATGACTGGTGAGGTGTTTGGGTCATGGCAGCCATGAGGTCATCATTGAAGTTGCGTTTCCAAATAGGACGCTAGTTATGCCACTCATGACGTGTCACTCTACTTTTGTCTCCAGGAGGTGCATTGTGGTTCACCCTGGTTTGGGGCGGACCCAGGTTATAAAAGGGGCTGGAGCCAACAAGGAGGTGCGCAGTCTTCTATTATGCTCCGAAAGAGCACACCTCCATGTGTTGAACCCATTGCGGCTTTAGGCTAGAGGTAGGCAGGGATCGGGTGGTGGATGCAGGCCACCACCACAGTTGGTAACGCAGAACGGTTAAGACCAGCTCCTGTCCTAACAGTCCTGCTTGTGCAGCCCAGTGGCATTAACAGGCCTGCTGCTGCTGATGCGCCTGCTGTCCACAGGTGTGGCCCCTACACACACGGTCAGCGTACTCAATGGCCCCTGTGTTGTTAACAGGGAGTTCCTGGGCTGGGTGGGCATGTGGACCCTGTGACGCTAACAGGGCTCACAGTCTCCAGATCCGAATGGCGTCTAACTCGGTTCAGGCTACTATTAGTTTCATAGCCACACAGCTCTGTATCCTCCACCAAACCTTCAAGTTGCCAACCTCTCCTTTTCCAACTGGGAGCACGGTGGACACTGACTGCTGATGGGGATATATACCTTTCTCTTTCTTTTCTTATTAATTTTCGTTATATAGCGGTCACAGATTATATACCACTTTATCCAAATCTGCCAGTCCCACTGTAACAGATGTTGTTTCTTCAGCAAATGTTACAGTTGCTTAACCACCAAATCCACGGACCAAAACTTTTTTCCCCTTTCCAACACACCTGTTCCCCTTTCCAACAGCATCTGTCCTTTTTCAACTCATTTTGGGATATGACCAAAAGTGCAACTGTGCAGGGACACCGTACTCAACGCCATCTCAGCACAGCAGCCATCCCTCGGTCCCTCCGATGTGGACAAGTAAAAGACCATTTCCTCCTATCCATGACAAAGCGTTGAGATTCACTCTGTGCAGCACTGGTGTTTAGTGGACAAGTAGATCTAAGATTGCGTACCACATTCTGCAGATACTCCTGTATACGTGCGTCTATTTCTATGGCAGGAATTACTTCGCCAAATTTTGTCTTGTACCGGGGATCTAACAGTGTGGCAACCCAGTATTCAGGATTAGTTCAAATTCATACAATCCGAGGGTCATGTAGGTAGTGCAGCAAGAAGGCGCTCATGTGTCTTGTGCATCCAGGAGGACCAAGTCCTTGGTGTGTTGGTGGCAGAGAGGTGAGAATCGTGCATCCTTCCTCTGCCCTCTCCCCCCAACCTCGCACAACCGAAATGTGAGCAAGCTCTCACTCATCTGCTGAGTCTTCCATGCCCATCGCCAGTTCGTCCTCCATTTCTTCATGGGCTCCTGCACTTTCATCAACACTTTTTGCTGATACTATGCGCCCTTGTTAATCCCTCTCCCTCACCATGACTGCCGCATAGGTGCCGCTGACCATCTGGACCTCGTAGATCTTGTTATCCCTTCCGCATATGACTCCTCCTGTACTTCCGTACTTCCTCCCCTTCCTCTTGTCCCAACACCTGACTCCGAATAATAATTACAGTGTGCTCCATCATGTAGATGACCAGAATTGTCACGCTGAGAATGACATTGCCAGTGCTAAACATCTTCGTCGACATTTCAAAACTGTGTAGCAGGGTGCATAGGTCCTTGATCTGACACCACTCCAGCAGCGTGATCTGCACCACCTCTGGATCAAGTTATCCCAGGCTATATGTCTTACCGTATTTCAGCAGGGCTCTGCGGTGCTGCCACACACGCTGCAACATGTGCAGATTCCAATTCCTGCGTGTCGAAACATCGCATTTACGGCGTTTAACTGCCAGACCCTAAGACTTCCGGAGTGATGAAAGTTGTTGAGCTGCTGTGTGCGCACGATGGAAGTGAGCACATAGCGAGCGTGCCCACTGCACAAGGCCATGTAGGCCGTGATGGTGTTTTAAAAATTGCTGGCGAATTCGGTTCAACACGTGAGCCCTAAAAGGCACGTGTGTCACATTGCCCTGAGGATGGCCCGCAGCCAGGTTTGCATCATTGCCGCACACGGCTGTTAAGTCACCAACGGAGTCCGCTCCGTCAATTTGTACTCCGGTCGCCAGGTGACAACGTGTTCCTTTCATGAATAGTGCTGATGATGGGAGAGTAGTCGATGCCAGCGGCGCAGGTGGACGCAAGTTATGCTCACCCACTGGGCTGCATTACCTTGACAGATGCAGAATCTCTGGCTGAATGTAGCTGGTGGGTATCTCACAGATGAAATACCATCATTCAGCTACAACCAATGGGAAGACACCACACCCTTTTTTATGCCCATCCTGTCTGCAGACCACTGCCAGACATAGCTATGAACCTCTGGTTAATTTTACCCCCAGTTCAGTTTTATGATTTTGTGTGCTTGTTACCTGACTACTTTTCCTGCTTGCTGTTTATGTACCTTGTTGGCCGATACGCATTTCACCTCTGCTTGTTTTCTGATTCTTTCCTGGCCGTCCCATTCTGTTCCTGTTCCTCAATTAATGTTTTGACCCTGCCTGACTACTATTCTCTGTAATAGCGGTGTGACTCACATTTCCCATACATTTCAAAGTAAAACTTTGACCGCCTGATGGCATTGAGCTCTGCTGCCAGCATAGTAAGGAGGTGTGTGGTAGTCCTTGTGCGCAGTTGCAAGGAAGGGTGGCCTGACCACACAGGGTTTGCGCCAAGGTAGAGGACCCACACGAGGTTGAAGAGGCAGAAGCAGTGTATTAACTTCTACATACAGAACAAGGATTGAAACAACTCGTGGGGACGGCAAGACTTGTACAGCAGACCCTTCTCCATCTCTCACCATAGTTTGCCAGTGCCCAGTCAGTGACATGTAATGACCCTGTCTATGCTTACTGGTCCAAGTATCTGTGTTGAAATGCACCCTGTCGCACACAGATTTTCTCAAGGAAGTGGTGATGTTGTGTGCGACATGCTGGTGTAGCGCGGGCATGCTTTTCTTGGAGAAGCAGTGGTGATTGGGCATCTGGTACTGGGGCACAGCGACAGACATAAGGTCTGTAAAATCCTGTGTGTCCACTACGCGTAAAGGCAGCATTTCGGTAGCCAACAGCTTACAGAGGGATAGAGTCAACCACTTAGCTTTGTCATGGGTCGCAGTAAGTGGCCTTTTATTTGACCACATCTGAGGGACAGAGATCTGGCTGCTGTCTGTAGACGGTGTTGAGTAGGGTGTCCCTGGAAAAATGCAGGTTTGTGAGAAAAGTGCAGGCGGAGACATGATGTTGCCTTCATCTTGCCTTCAGATCTGTTCATCTTGTATCATTTTTAAAAAACACAGCAAGCAAGGGTTACTCCAAGCGGAGTCTACCTTTTTTCCCCAAATTGGGCACACAGACACCCCATCAGTGGCAGGACTTGTGCCCTAGTTGCAAACAGGATGTTTTGATTTGCATCAAGCACATTCCAAATCCACAAGCATTTACTCTCCCCAGGATGACACAGGGGTAGTAAATTCCTTCTGGATCCATGACTTGTTCATTTTGATGAACGTCAGTCTGTCCACATTGTCACTGGACAGACGCGTGCGCTTATCTGTCAGCACACACCCAGCAGCACTGAAGACACGTTCAGAGACAACGCTGGCAGCTGGACACGACAAAATCTTCAAGGCGTAACTGGAGAGCTCTTGACATTTTTCTAGATTTGAACCACAAAAGGAGCAAGGCTCCATTTGCAAAGTCATTGCATCGATGTTCATTTGGAGATACTCCTGTATCATCCTCTCCATCCGTTGACTATGTGACACACTTGATGTCTCTGGTGGCCTTGCAAAGGAGGGTCTAAAAAAATTATGAAAAGATTCCATAAAATTGCTGTTACCAGCACCAGATACGGTCCTACTGGTACGGGTAGACTGTTGAAGATGACGAGGCCGTCCCATGTTTGTCAAGTTACAACTGGGAGAATCACTCCCTTCACCTGCACGGTTGTTTGGTGGAAAAGCCGAGCTAAGATCGAGTAACAGCTTCTGCTGATACTCCTGCATACGTGCGTCCCTTTCTATGGGTGGAATTATGTCACAAAATTTGGACTTGTCCCGGGGATCTAATAGTGTGGCAAGCCAGTAGTCATCATCACTTCTAATTTTGACAATACGAGGGTCATGTTGGAGGTAGTGCAACAAGAAGGCACTCATGTGTCTTGCGCAGCCATGCGGACCAAGTCCACGCTGTGTTTGTGGCATAGAGGTGCTAACCGTTCTTTCTTCCTCTGTCATCTCCCCCCAACCTCTTTCAACTTAAATTTGACCAAGGTCCCCCTCATCAGCTGAGTCTTCCATGTCCATGGACAGTTCGTCCTCCATATCTTCATGTCCTCCTGCACCTTCCTCAACATCTCGCCTGCTACCATGCGCCCTTGTTGATCCCTGTCCCCCATGGTCCCATGCCTGCCGCGTTGGTGATGATGAACGTCTGGACCTTGGTGATGTTGTTGTGTCTTGCGCATATGAATCCTCCTGTAGTTCCTCCCCTTCCTGTTGTCCCACCCCCTGACTCCGAATAGTGTTTAGCGTGTGCTCCAGCATGTAAATGACTGTAATCGTCATGCTGATAATGGCATTGTCAGCGCTAAACATATTCGTCGCCATGTCGAAACTGTGCAGAAGGGTGCATAGGTCCGTGATCTGAGATCACTCCATCAGGGTGATCTGCCCCACCTCTGCATCTCGTTGGCCCAGGCTATACGTCATGACGTATTGCACCAGGGCTCTGCGGTGCTGCCACAGTCGCTGTAACATGTGGAGAGTTGAATTCCAGCGTGTCGCCACATCGCATTTCAGGCGATGAACCGGCAGGCCGAAAGACTTCTGGAGCGATGCAAGTCGCTCAGCTGCGGCGCTTGAACGGCGGAAGTGAGCACTGCAGACAGTTTCCGTGCCCTGGTCAGAAGGCCATCTAGGCCGGGATAGTGTGTTAAAAATTGCTGGACAACAAGGTTCAACACGTGAGCCATACAAGGCACATGTGTCACCTTGCCCAGGCGAAGGGCCGCACCCAGGTTTGCAGCATTGTCGCACACGGCCTTACCAGGCTGCAGGTTGAGTGGAGACAACCATTTATTAAACTCGGACCGCAGAGCTGACCACAACTTCTCAGCTGTGTGACTCTTATTCCCAAGACATGTCAAGCTAAAGACCGCCTGATGCCGTTGCGCTCTGCTGCCAGCATAGTAATGAGGGGTGCGTGATTCCTTCTGCGCAGTGAGAACGCTGGTGGCCTGACCAGGCAGGCTTGGGGCGGAGGTGGAGGACCCAGATGAGGTGGAGGATGCAGAAGCAGTGGCGGAACTTGGACAGACAGAGGATTGACACACAAGTCGTGGGGACGGCAAGACTTGTGCAGCAGACCCTTCACCATCTATCACCATAGTTACCCAGTGCCCAGTCAGCGACATGTAACGTCCCTGTCCATGCTTACTGGTCCAAGTATCGGTGCTGAAATTCACCCGTTCACACACAGAGTTTCTCAAGGAAGCGGTGATATTGTGTGCGACATGCTGGTGTAGCGCGGGCACACCTTTCTTAGAGAAGTAGTGGCGACTAGGCATCTGGTACTGGGGCACAGCGACAGATATAAGGTCTCTAAAATCCTGTGTGTCCACTAGGCGGAAAGGCAGCATTTCTGTAGCCAACAGCTTACAGAGGGATAGAGTCAACCTCTTCGCTTTGTCATGGGTCGAAGGAAGTGGCCTTTTATTTGACCACATCTGAGGGACAGAGATCTGGCTGCTGTGTGTAGATGGTGTTGAGTAGGGTGTCCCTGGAAAAATGCAGCTTTGGGAGGAAACTGCCTGTTGCGGTTACAGTGGTGGAAGTTGTGGGTGGAAAAACAGGTGTGACAGCTGTCCCCACAGTCCTAGAAGATGACGAGCGCGCGGATGCCCTGGAAGGGGCAGGCGGTGGATGGTTGGCTCCACTAGGCCGCATTGCAGCACGGTGAGCTTCCCACCAGGCCATATGATATTTATTCATGTGACGATTCATGGAAGAAGTTGTCAAACTGCTGAGGTTTTGACCTCTACTAAGATAACCATGGCAAATGTTACAGATCACATAATTTGGCCGATCTTTTTTTATGTCAAAAAAGGACCAGGCTAGGCAAGGCTTAGAGGCCATGCGACCTGTTGATCCACCCCGAATAATGCTCAGAGGCAGAGTGGTGGCTGAGGATGCAGTTGTAGACGTGCTACCAGTGCTCCGACTGTGTCCAGGAAGGCGCCAGGTTACTTCGACGTCGGTTGCATCCTCCTCCACAGCCTCTATTGACCTCCTCGAGTGTCTGACTGTGGGTTGACAGTAGGTGGGATCTAGAACTTCATCATCAATTGTTGTGTTTGCACTCCCCTCCCCCTCAGACCGAGTTTCTTCTTGCCCTGACCGAATATTTAAGTTGTCATCCCAATCGGGTATCTGCGTCTCATCTTCATCAGTATGTTCCTCATTGCCTATAACCACAGTTGTTGGAAAGGCAGCATTTTGGTAGCCAACAGTTTGCATTTTATGAAAGTCAACCTCCAAGCCATGTCATGCCCTTCTAAAAGCATGTATAACACAGCGAGGGGACTCCAACCACAGTCTCCCTCGTTGCCACTCACTGGGCCACACACACCCCACTTGACTGGCATCGGTTGAGCCCCCTTTTGAAAAAGAAAAAGATGCTTTGCATGAAGCACTCTCAAAAATACGCGTGCCTTTCCCGTCCCCTGGCTGACCCCGGGGAAGAAAAGTCCTCTGAGAGCCATGACTTGTTCATCTTGGTTCTTTTAGAAACACAGCGAGGGGACTCCAACCACAGTCTCCCTCGTTGCCACTCACTGGGCCACACACACCCCACTTGACTGGCATCGGTTGAGCCCCCTTTTGAAAAAGAAAAAGATGCTTTGCATGAAGCACTCTCAAAAATACGCGTGCCTTTCCCGTCCCCTGGCTGACCCCGGGGAAGAAAAGTCCTCTGAGAGCCATGACTTGTTCATCTTGGTTCTTTTAGAAACACAGCGAGGGGACTCCAACCACAGTCTCCCTCGTTGCCACTCACTGGGCCACACACACCCCACTTGACTGGCATCGGTTGAGCCCCCTTTTGAAAAAGAAAAAGATGCTTTGCATGAAGCACTCTCAAAAATACGCGTGCCTTTCCCGTCCCCTGGCTGACCCCGGGGAAGAAAAGTCCTCTGAGAGCCATGACTTGTTCATCTTGGTTCTTTTAGAAACACAGCGAGGGGACTCCAACCACAGTCTCCCTCGTTGCCACTCACTGGGCCACACACACCCCACTTGACTGGCATCGGTTGAGCCCCCTTTTGAAAAAGAAAAAGATGCTTTGCATGAAGCACTCTCAAAAATACGCGTGCCTTTCCCGTCCCCTGGCTGACCCCGGGGAAGAAAAGTCCTCTGAGAGCCATGACTTGTTCATCTTGGTTCTTTTAGAAACACAGCGAGGTGACTCCAACCACAGTCTCCCTCGTTGCCACTCACTGGGCCACATACACCCCACTTGACTGGCATCGGTTGAGCCCCCTTTTGAAAAAGAAAAAGATGCTTTGCATGAAGCACTCTCAAAAATACGCGTGCCTTTCCCGTCCCCTGGCTGACCCCGGGGAAGAAAAGTCCTCTGAGAGCCATGACTTGTTCATCTTGGTTCTTTTAGAAACACAGCGAGGGGACTCCAACCACAGTCTCCCTCGTTGCCACTCACTGGGCCACACACACCCCACTTGACTGGCATCGGTTGAGCCCCCTTTTGAAAAAGAAAAAGATGCTTTGCATGAAGCACTCTCAAAAATACGCGTGCCTTTCCCGTCCCCTGGCTGACCCCGGGGAAGAAAAGTCCTCTGAGAGCCATGACTTGTTCATCTTGGTTCTTTTAGAAACACAGCGAGGGGACTCCAACCACAGTCTCCCTCGTTGCCACTCACTGGGCCACACACACCCCACTTGACTGGTATCGGTTGAGCCCCCTTTTGAAAAAGAAAAAGATGCTTTGCATGAAGCACTCTCAAAAATACGCGTGCCTTTCCCGTCCCCTGGCTGACCCCGGGGAAGAAAAGTCCTCTGAGAGCCATGACTTGTTCATCTTGGTTCTTTTAGAAACACAGCGAGGGGACTCCAACCACAGTCTCCCTCGTTGCCACTCACTGGGCCACACACACCCCACTTGACTGGCATCGGTTGAGCCCCCTTTTGAAAAAGAAAAAGATGCTTTGCATGAAGCACTCTCAAAAATACGCGTGCCTTTCCCGTCCCCTGGCTGACCCCGGGGAAGAAAAGTCCTCTGAGAGCCATGTCCACATTGTCAGTGGACAGACACGTGTGCTTATCTGCCAGCAGACCCACAGCAGCACTGAAGACATGTTCCGAGAGAACGCTGGCTGCAGGACACGACAAGATCCCCAAGACGTACGTGGCGAGCTCAGGCAATTTATCAAGATTGGAAGCCAAGAATGAGCAGGGCTCAAGTTGCACAATAATGGCATGTTTCCTTGCATATACTCATATATCTGTGTGTCCTCCTCTTTTTCCTTGTCCAGCTCTTTTGTTTTCGCATGAGTATATGTCCTTGTCACTTTCCCATGTGTTGTGAGTTGTTTGTGACCTTTTGGACACCTTTGAGGGTGTTTTCTAGGTGTTTTTCTGTGTTTGTGATTGCCTGCCATTGTTTCCTATGCAGTTCGAGTTCGGTTCGTCGAACGTTCGACGAACCGAACTCGAACGGGAGGTCCGTTCGGCGAACCAACCTCGAGCCGAACCGCGACCGGTTCGCTCATCTCTACTCAGAAGTCCTTATAGAGCAAGGACTTGTGACATACACAGCCAATGACACATGCACTTGTGTGCAAAAAAAAAACTATTGCTGTGTGTGTGATTGGCTGACAGCCTGCACCACCCCACTGTACGTGTGGTTAGGGAAAAAAAATGGAAATTGTCATTATTTCAGGAACCCCGCGCCCCCCCCGCACACTATATACTGAATATGGATATTATTATTAACATTTCACACATTGCGTAGTGTCCATGGGTATAATTCTGCAGCTATTTGGCAGCACATGTGAATGTATTGTGACTGTACAATTGATGCAGAATGTATGCGTGCTAGATGCTTGCTCTGCCATTCACCCAACTTCATTGTCATCCTGCGGCTCTGTCTGTATCACAGCCTGATTTGCGGTCACCGGTGAAGGACGCACCGGTGACCGCAAATCCCCTTAGTGACTGAAGTGAGCCACGATCAGCAGTACTGTCACTGCAGTTACTGGCCTCTATCATCCCCGCACACACCGGCCTCCATCATCCCCGCACACACCGGCCTCCATCATCCCTGCACACAATACCCCCGTCATCCACGCACACACCGGCACCCATCATCCCCGCACACACTGGCCCCTGTCTTCACCGCCCACATCGGCACTACCTGATTGAAGTCTCCGGTGACAGCGTGGCTCACTTCAGTTGCTGCGTGGAGCTGACACAGAGCGGTCGTGTTCTACAGCTCTCCCTCTCAGCTTCATGTAGCAGAGCTGAAAGCGTCGTGTGGATTACTTCGAACCTGGATGGGTGTTTGGGGATTATTAAAGTGGTAAATGAGGGGTTTTTTTTCTTTTATTCCAAATAAAGGATTTTTCGTTGTGTGTGTGTTTACTTTCACTACAGATTAATCATGGAAGGTATCTCGGGTAGACGCCTGCCATGATTAACCTATGACTTAGTGGCAGGTATAAGCTGCCATTAAACTCCCTATTACCCCAATTGCCACCGCACCAGGGCAATTCTGTATGAGCCGGGTAGAGTCCCGGGACTGTCGCATCTAATGGATGCGGCAATTCCAGGCGGCTACTGGCTGATATTGTTAGGGTGATGGGCTCCCCATAATGTGGCACTCCCCATGCTGACAATACCAGGCTTTATCTTGGCTAAGCAAAAAATTGAGGGGGACCGCACGTCTTTTTTTTTTTTTTTTTTTTAATTCATTGTTTATTTTTTTTACTGCACGATATAGACCCACCCACCATCCGCTGTGATTAGTTGCAGTGAGACAGCTGTCACTCAGCGTGGGGGGCATGTCTGACTGCAACAAATCATGGGTGCTGGTAGGTGGGGAAAGCAGGGAATACAAGCTTGAATAATGAGCGGCAGCCATTTTCCAAATAGGAAAAGCCGCCGGAGCTTTGTGACAGCCGTGCAGCTGATCAGTGAGTAGAAAAGAGAGAGGGATTGTGCTGGGGATGCAGGACGCATGCAAATATGCAACGTGCGCACATAGTCTTACTGTGAAAAGCCACACTTTTGGTGATCGAACCGTTATCGAACGTTAACTTGAACTGTCGAACGTGAAGCAAATCGTTCGAGTTAGTCGAACGACTCAAATATCGCCCAAAACAACTTGAATTTGAAATGGGTGAATGGTTTGATTTGAACACCGCTCATCTCTACTGATGACACCCAATTATACACCTCTTCTCTGGACATCACTCCTGCATTATTGCAAAATACCAGCGATAGTCTGTCTGCTGTATCCAACATCATGTCTTCCCTGTATCTAAAACTGAATCTGTCCAAATGTAAACTCCTCACGTTTCCCTCTGTCCTAACCTTTCCAAACCGAACATTACCATTTCTGTATGTGATTCTACTATTACTCCGTAGTAGTGATGGACGAACCCCCATATTTTTTTTTCAATAGTGTAGAAAGCTATTGGCTATGCCAAAACATTGCTTCTGCACTGCAAAACCTATTTTTTTCTGTTTTAGAAGCTTTTCAACTTACCTAAAGGTGATTTCTCTGTCATAGGCTAAGCCTCCCATTGAATCCAATGGGGTTTGAAAAGGTTCAGAGTTTGGTTCAGCGAACAGCTCAGAAAACGTAGTGTTTGTTCTGCAAAGCTCAGCAAACCAAACTTTGAAATGTTTGGTCATTTCTACTAGAGAGGCAAATTAGAACCCCAACTTAATTGCACAAATCCTTCAGGAAGATTTGGCAGGCTCTAGAGATGAGGCAGTGTTCTACTGTTCAGAGCCACCTGCACAAATATGGCCTTCATTGAAGGTTCAACAGAAAAAACCTCTCCTACATTCTCACTATAAAAATAAGCATCAGAAGTATGGAAAGGAACAGCAGAACAAACCTGATGCATTTTGGAAACAAGTCCAGTGGACTGATGAAGTTAAAATAGAACTCTTTGGCCACAACGATCAGAGGGATGTGGGAAAAAAAGAGCACAGAATTTCAGGAAAATAACATAACTCCAACCATTAAGTGTTGAGCAGGGTTAATCATGCTATGGGGTTATGTTGCAACCAATGGCAAGGATCAACATTTCACCGGTAGAGTGAAGATTTGATTCAATGTAATTTCAACAAATTCTTGATGCAAACATACACCATTTTAAAAAAGCTGAAGTTGAAAAGCGGATGGCTTTTACAAATGCATAATGATGCTAAACACACATTAAAATACAAAATAGACTACTCAAAGGGCGCAAGCTGAAGATTTTACAATGAACCTCACAGTCCCCTGATCTGAACATCATTGAAAATCTATAGCTAGACCTCAAAAGAGCAGTGCATGAAAGATGACCCAGGAATCTCAGGGAACTCTGACACTTTTCCAAGGAAAAATGGATGGAAATCCCTCAAACAAGCATTGAAGGACCCTTGGTTGGCTACAAATACAAGCTTTGATACTTACCAAACGGAATGCTACTAGGTAATATTCATGCAGGTTGCCCAAATTTTTGTATTGGCCCATTTTCCTTTTTCTATTAATCTAAAAATGTATAAAATGATTTTGTTTTTTTACTAAAATACAAAGGAAATGTGTCATCTTAACTTTAAGCCTTTTAGAGATCATTTCTTCTTTGACTTGCTCAACTGTTCACAATAACAATAATTTTGGCAAGGGGTGCCCAAACATTTGCATGCCACTGTACATGTACTATCTATGATTTTTATGGATAGAACATTCACCTATTAAAGTATATGGACTCTTGATATGTCCATTTTCTGTGAAATGTGTGCATCTACAAAAATAATTTACCGAGACATAAAAGTCTATAGGTCAAAGAAATTTACAGACAGCGCATGAAAGGCGTCTGTCGGCAATCCATGTGCTGTCCTTTTATTAACATTGCAATTAATAGCATATAATTGATCTTCTTTTCTCATACATGAAAATCACTGATGAAACACTGAGGGTAAAGACTAAAACATTGACCAAACAGTGATAAAAATTGGATAGAAAACACTGTTGAGTAATGGTCTGTGATTATACATACCACAAAAAATTGTCTGACTGAGGCCTTTGTGTAAGGCCCCTTTCACACGTCAGTGATTCTGGTACGTTTGTGCTTTTTTTTAAACGTACCAGAATCACTGACATACGCAGACCCATTATAATGAATGGGTCTGCTCACACGTCAGTGATTTGTCACTGCACGTGTCTCTGTGCAGCGTACCCGCGTGTGCGTGATTGCTGCACGGAGACATGTCCATTTTTTTCTGGCATCACTGATGTTCCACGGGCCACGCAGTGGTGTGGTCCGTGAAACACGTGCCAGAAAAAACCGTGCTTTTAAAATAAAAAACATTTTAACTCACCCTGCGTCCAGCAATGTCCTCTGCAGCCCGTCCTCCCTGCTTCTTCTGTGCCGGCTGATTACGGTCGCGCATATTCATTATGCGCGACACAGCCGACCCGGAAGCAGCTGCTGCGGGGGTCACCGCTGGCCGGATGCTGCACCGCAGGAGCGATCAGCACCATGGACAGCGGGAGCGGGCGCAGGTGAGTGAATCTCTAAGTGCAATCACGGGCCACGGAGAATGGAGCCCGGATTGCACTTAGACAACCCACGTGTGCCGTGATTTTCGGCACACGCAGGGACATGTGCATGTTTTACACGCCAGTGAAAAACGTCTGTGTTTTTCACTGACGTGTGAAACGGGCCTAAGGGCTCATGCACATGACTGTGATAGTAGTCAAAGTGCTATTCGGTAAAAAAAATAAAATGATCTCTTGGACCAATGTTATTGAATCAGGCAGAGAAGATGAACAATTTATTTTCACTGACCTATTCACTGTATGAAAATTTTTTAGCATACACAATTATCTTCCAGATATTGGATGAGACTCACCCCTTCAAGTCTATAGGTGCAAGAAAAATCAGATGCCACAGTATAGCATCTAATTTTTATTAATACATTACAATTCTGTAGAATGGTATACTGTAATGCTGAGGCCACACGGGGTTATGTGCGAGGTCTCGCATGACACTCGGCTCATGCTGGCAGTACAGCGGGAGTAGAGTGTCATGCAATGGTCATGCGACTGTGGTTCGTTCGTGCGGTCAGACCACAGCTGCAGAGGGGGGTCAGGCGTTGCAGAGGGGAGGCCGATGCTGTGGAGGAGAGTGAAGGATTTATCTCCCTGTCTCCTCCATTGCTGGCTATTGTGATTCTCGCACTACTCTCGCATTACACCGGTATAGTGCAAGAGCAGTGCAATATTTTTCTCGCCCCATAGACTTGCATAGGTGTGAGTGGAACAGAATCGCATTCCACTCGCAGCATATGGAAACTGTTTTCTCGGTCCGATTTGGGCTGAGAAAATAATCGCTTATGGGTGCTGTCCCATAGAGCAATATTGGTCAGAGTGGAATGCGAGTTCAACTCGCACCGTTTTTCTCGCCATGTATCCTAGGACTAAATGATCCTGTTAATGATTAAAAGCTGCTGCTATTAAAAAAAACAACATTTTGCACTTGGATGGCAGGTATAACACTATATTGGTCCACTTTTCTGTATAAAACTGTTAATGTTTTTTTATACGGTTGTGTAAACCTACCCTAATATAATTATAGGTGCTAGCCATAATTAAGAATTAAATCATGTGTATAATGGCACCCATGACCATCTTTGTGCATGCTATGCATTGAAAGCATATATTATTCTGTTTTTTTCCCATTTGTAGTGTGATAACTGCCGATCTTGACTCAGGCACCTCACTAGAGCTATCATTTTGTTTTTACCTTCCATCTTGTAATGATAATAAATGAAATATACTATTCTCTACATTTTACCAAAATCTGTTGACCAGTCTAAATAGTAAGAAAGAAACACAAAACTAAATCAGAACCTTTTTGATTTTAACTTCATAATGAGGATAGATACATTAGAGTCTCATTATTTTATTTAGTTTCATTACAATTTTTAAATTTTTTCAATATATATGATCTATTTCAGAATCTACGTATTTTTGTACTACCTTTTGTTGCTTGATGCAAAAAGTTATGTTTTGTTTGTCAAAACAAATGCCTTGTATTTGATGAATTTGTTACTCCTGGATATGATGTCCCTGCCCTGTTTCAATCATAGCATTAATTTTGAGACGCTGAAATAGAACCTCACATTCATTTCTTTCACTTTAGGAAGCAATGTATACAGTGAATATATGTATTGCAAGGAAATGACTATTTTCCTCCACTCTGTGCAGTAATGTATATTTTTATTATGTTTCCAGTTGACCGCAAGAAACATTTAAGTTAGAACAAGTCTCAATCACTTTTTCTTTCATGTAACTGAAAAAGCAAGTATTTTTTTTCCATTTGAAAGAAATGGGTGAACGTGTTGATGCACTAAGAACAAAATTGCTAACACTTTTTTCTGCTTCATATTGATTCAGTATTTGAATTTGTAACATGTAATATTTTCAGTATTTACAGATAGTGTTCCACATAATTGTTAGTTGATGACCTTGCTACTTTTTAGCTTATTGCTAATGTTTCTTCTGATGATGGACCTAATTATTTTATATTTCTAATGTAATTTATAGTCCTATAAACAATAAGCATAGTTTATGTTGTGATAATCAATGTTAAAACTGCATCAATTTAGGCAATTGTTCAGTTACATATGATTATTTTGTTTTAGATTTCCTCCACAACTCTTGTTGTCATTCTCTAAGCTAAATGATAAAATGGAAGTCAAAAGGAGGAGAAATTTGCTGCATACTGTCTACACTAGTGGTCCCCAACGTGACTTATGTGCCGCCCCTGCAGCTGTTGTACCGCTCAGATCCGGGGGTGGTGATTACTCGTGGCTCAAGGGTCTCCGGATCCGGGGACTAGGGGCCACACTCAAATGGAAAAGGGGATATTTACAGGGGATAGGTATAGTTTACGACACCACGCGTGGTGTACAGTAATTGGGAGTACCGCCACTGACTTTGGGAGTACCCGGGGTGATGGAGTGGGGAAGGCCCCAAGGCTCTGGATGGTGATACGGGGTGCATTGCAGGGGGAGCACATGCTCGCTGGTTGCAGGGGTTAATTAGGTACTGACTCAGCAATAAAGCAGATGCTGACAACAGGTTAAACCAAGTCTCTGAATGCCGCTGTCTCCTGAGGGGAGCTCGTCCTGGCCCCGTCCCCCGCAGCACTGCCTGGTGGTCCGTGACCTGCCTCCTGGCACAAAATTTAGAGTGTCCTTTGTGGCCCATCACCTTGGAGCTTTCCGGGCCCAGCTCCACACTATGGCTAAGTGAAGGAGCCTGCTCTCAGGAGCTCACGCTTGGGATTTCAGTGGGCCGCTTGTTTGGAAAGCCCTATCCCCCTTGTTGCGCTAGTACCCCCGATCTCTGAGCTTCGTAGGAACAGTCCATAAAGGCCCTGTCTTCCACAGGTTAATTGCTGGGTTGCCTGAAGCTTCTCCCCGACCTAGGGTCAGTGTACCCCATCATGCCTTCAGTACCAGACCGGTGATTAGGCCCAGGCTGCTGACTGTCCTCCAAGACAGGTCTTAGGCACCTAGCTTCAATCCCCTGCGATAGGGGGTCCGACTCCTCTAGGTCCAGACCACCGTCTGCGACCTAGTCTGCTTCTCCCCTGGAAACTACAGCTCCCAACTCCTCAGAGCTCCTCACAGCTCGAGGGCTACCACTGCTCTTTGGAAAGCTGCTACTCCCAGCTCCTCACTTACTGGGAGCTACTTCTGTTCTGCCTGTCAGCTCTGCACTGCACTTCCTCCCTCGCTGACTTCCCCCCCCTCCCACCACTCGGTCTGACCCCTAGGTGGACTGCCCTATTCCAGCTTAAGCAGCCCACTGGTGTGCCTGACAGGTGTGGTGCGAGGTGTAACTGGGATTTGTGAATGCTGGTGGAGACAGTACTACAGGTTAGGTTCTCAGAACCATGGGGGGTTGAGCCCTGCATGGGGAGAGAGAGATTTTGCAGAACCCTGTGATGACCTAAATAGTCCAGGGCATCACACTTACATTAACAGCCAAATTCAGTTCTAAGAAATGGTTACAATCCATATCCAGAGCCCCTCATTACCAGTATAGTAACAGACAAGCGTCCCTACAGAAATCCCACTAAAACCTTGTCCTCCCTTTCTTATAGGCACTACACTTACATCTAGGGGTTTCCACCTTGCTTTATTTGGTATTTTCAGATTCATCACTCGTTCAGTACAATCAAACTTCTAGCATCACTCTTACTGTCAATATATTCATATGTCCAATTTAAAATATTACCCTATTACATCCATGGAGAATATTTATGCAGCCAGATATGCTCTTCTCTGCAGAGCTATTCAAAAAATCATCATTGGAGACCATTTGCATAGCCGTTTGCCAGACCTGATACTATTGCACCACTTTGGGAAGACAACTGCAAGCCACAAATCATAGGACCATGATAGGACCATCATAGGACCATGACCAAATAATAGGACACGTGGCTCCTAAGGTACAGATTGGGGACCCTTTATCTATACATTGATCTCTGAAAACAGTTTGCAATAAGATACTATGCTCCCACTTGTGGCTTTTACAAGAACAAATGTTATAATTTAACTCTATGTATATGCTAGTAGTTTACAGGTCAGTTTCAGCAAAACAGAAGTTAGGCCACATTATGCTGACTAAAGATGAGCATTTGTCAAAGATTGGAATTGAATTCTTGAATTTTGAAAAAAATTGTATTTTCTAGTGATGAGTGAGCACTACCGTGCTCAGGTGCTTGGTACTCGTTAAGTGCAGTTGGACGCTTGGATGGGCGCGACTTATGTACTAAGTATAAAAGAAGTCAATGGAAAACTTGAACATTTTTCCTAGAAATCTTCTGGAAAAATGCTCAAGTTCCTCATTGACGTCTATTATATTCAGGTGCTCAAATCACGCCCATATGACCATCCAATTGCTCCTAACAAGATGCAAGTACCGACAATGGTGGTAGTTGCTCATATCTTCCAGACTACTTTAACAAGAGATCAAAATATCAATTAAACTCCCATATAATATCAATAAAAACCTCAGTTTGGAGTTCAAAATACAAGCTCTCACACAGATCCATATTACAAATTTGAAAATATTACGGCTCTCAGAAAGTCATGTCACATGCAAGATTTTCACCACTAAAGAAAAACAAACACTCTACGTGTTTGATATCTACATAATCATACTCACCTGGAGAATCATCCTTACCCACTTACTATTATATCATATGATAAAAACTAATAGTGTCACTCAAAAGTATATCTCATCCTGCGAAAAACAAGCACTCACACAACTATATCAACAACAAAATGACAAAGTTATGGCTTTTGGAATAAGGGGTTAAAGAGAACAGGTTCCTGTTTGATTTTTTTGGAAAGGGAAGGAGGAAGGAGTAATGAACAGCTAAAGACAGATACAGACGTTCTGTTGCAAGTTCTCCTACAATGACAGCGACAGTTAAATAAAACTTCATGTTAACCAATTGTCATCTCAGCAATGGGTAAAATCTGTATTCACTGAAGACAGAGTATTTTTACTTGAACTGAAAATTTTGAAAATTAATGATCTGTATAGTAAAAACTAAAAGCAAGTAAAAAAGGAGATGTATCTAATAAGATAAATTTATAAAGTTTCTTAAAATGACAGTTACTCTGTTAGGTTAAATTTATATGAATGTGAATAATAAGCTATAATAATAGCCAACAAAATCTGACAAAATAAAGGCACACTATCTCATAGGTAAATTTATCATCAATTTTCAATAGACCCATAAGACATTGGACATTCTGTAGATTTGAGTATCCACATCATGCCTAAATTCCAGTGCTTTTTATTTACACTGCATTTGTATTACATTTTACAAAGTTTATATGATCTTTATTATGTTTGTAAGATGATGTAATTTTTTGAGAAATCTTGGAATCAAAACATGATCAATAAATTAAGACAAAAAATATTAGAAACAGTAAACAAAATGTAACAAAAAAAGAAGATGCAAAAACCGAATCATAGCAAAAGTACCACAAAAATAGGTCAAAAAAATACTAAAAGGTAAGCTTTTTCATGCATTTTTCACAAAAACTCCAAACAGTTATGATCAGTACATTCATTTTTATCACAGCACATTATGAAAAACATACATATACTAGAAAATCAGCAAATATTAACTTAAGAAAATGATTCATTAAATATTGCTTTTTAGGATTTTAGATCAGTTTTTAGATTTTTTTTTTTTAATTCAGCAGTTTGATTTATTTACCAAATAAACACATTTTTATTGCCCTATGTAATTCTCCAATAAAGTTATAATTTTGTACATTTATACACATTTTATTCTTTCTTTGCGAATCTTTGTTTATTAATTCCCTCTGGATAAATGTATCTTGTATAATATATTGTTTAAAATTGTGACTATTTATTGAAATGATATCTTAATGTAATTTATGATTGCCCTGTTTTTACCTATAATTAATGACATATTTTTTTTATACTGCCCACATTTCATGGGATTTATATTGCAAGATAGCAGTATGGTTTTTGTGATTTAATAACAGCTGTCTTTATGTATTTTAACGCTATGCATTAAGGTCAGCTTTTTCTGGAAATGGATACGACAGTTTGCTCCTTCATCTCTGCTCATGTTCTGTATTATTAATGTATATTATTATTTCAAGTTTGTCAAAAAAAAGGAGACAGAGGCAAACATTTCGCCTTAATTCAGTCTTGCCAGCAAAATAGAAGACAAAATTATTCAGGGGAAAAATACAATTTTCTGTCATCTCTGCAATACACTGATAAAGCTAAAGGCTAATATGGTTTGATATTTTTGTCACTCATTTGTCATGTGACCTTTCATGCTATCATTAATACTGCTGAGGGACAGAGCAGATACACTAAAATAAGGGTGTGGAAAAGTCAGATTGCTTCTCTAACAACTAATGGTCAGTCATAGCAATTTATGTTTCCCATTGGTAAAGCCCTGATGGAAGAGAAAATTTGTTATTAAAATTTGATATTACTGTCTCAGCACTGCCATGGAAATTTGCAGCTATCATCAATGATGAAAGTACTGGGGGTTAATAAACCTATATGAATTATGATGTTAATGTATTGGAACATGCTTGTTTCAACTCTTAAAGTTTTGACTAAACTGTATTTTTTATATTTAATCACATTACATGTCAATCTGATTCAATGTAAGTGTAAGGGTATGAGACCATTTGCTTTATTACATATGAATTGTGCAGTGTATGTTCTGTTATAGTTTTTGAAAAAAAACTGTACAGTTCTCTTGGATTTGGTATATGTTTTAGTTGTATATTAGTATATGAGTTATTTCACATTTTTACTTTGCAACCATGTGCTACTAATTGGGTCATTAAAGTGATTGACTAAGGCCGGTGTCACACTTGCGAGTGACTCACGCGAGAACAGAGTTGCATCAACTGGCACTCTCCGGACAGGAGTGTGCAGCATCCTAGAAATATAAGCAGCTGCACACAACTGTCCAGAGGGCAGCAAGCCATGCTAGGTGATGCTACTCGATTAACGCGCGATTCACGCGCTGGTGTGACACCGGCCTTACTTATATTATATATTGATGTCTTAAAGCATAGGTCCCCAACCTGTGGTTAAAGTGCTTCAAAAGAGAATACGTAGGCAGGGTACACATATCCGGCTTTTCACCGGTTTGACGGATGCGGCGCACACCAGTACAGTGTATACAGTACACTGGCAGCGCAATAAGCGTCGGTCACATGCTGTCATGTGGCCGGAGCATATAACCCGGAAGTTGCGGCGCTGCCACTGTACTGTATCATACTGTACTGGTGAGCGCCTCATCCATCAAACCGGTGAAAAGCAAGATATGTGTACTCGGCCTTAATGGGGTATTGTGAAAGCCCCTGGATTTTGGTATACTGTCTTGTTGGGTATTTCTGTGGAAAAGCTTTAGCTGTCATTATGCCGGTAATGGGAGTTTCTGGGTGTTACTACCATGAGAAGGCGGGAGGTGGATGTGGCTCGCGACTCTCTCTGAGCTGGATGGGACTCTCCAGGTCAGAAAGGATGAGGATCACTGATTTAAAGGCTTTTATGTATTATCCCAAAATACTTTGTATAAATACTTTATTTTACAGACTATTGTGAGTAAAGTTTATCAGCGCAAATACTAAAATATGAAACACCTGAATTTGATATATATTTTGGCACTGTATTTTGCCCAAATATTATGTACACTAGTTTAAGACATAAGAGAAAAAAAGAGGGCACAACTCTTCTCTTTTCTGTATAGGTTTCCTTGAATTTCTTGGATTGCTTACTTGGTTTGTACATCTCTATGTAAGATTTAGTATAGTTATCATTTGTCTCATTTATTTTCTTTGTTTTGGTCTGCAGTTGTTGGTGCAAACCAATAGCAAATCAAAGAAGGACAATTGGGGAAAATCTCATTAATGCATGTTTAAAGTAAAATCAAGGCCATGTGTGCTAATCGCACAGAATAGCAGTTGTAGCACAAATTGATAAATACTAAAACAAAGATCAATGTGCCTATGATAAGTGTCAAAATCTACAATACAAAACAGCTTTTTATGTATATAGCCCTGTAGCAACATATTAGTCAGACCCATGCTAAAAAGCTGTCCACTGCTAAATGCATGAAAACACCAAAACTTGACCATAAAGCAATTAAGAAAGGTGGCCTGGTGTGATAATTCCCATTTTTTACAATGTGTGGTTGGCCCATGCGCTTCCTTCACTTAGACCACTTTCACACATCTGGCTTTTTGCTGGTTTGCCGGATACAGCGCACGCCAGTACACTGTATACAGTACAATGGCAGTGCGACAAGTGCTGGTCACATGCCGTCATGTGACCGGAGCATGTGACCCGGAAGTTGCGGCGCTGACATTGTACTGTATACAGTGTACTGGCGTGCGCCGTATCTGGCAAACTGGCGAAAACATGAATGTGTGAGAGCGGCCTTACAGGGAAAGAGATAACAGAAAACACTACGAAAAAAAGTCAAGCAGGAGGTTCTTGTGATGTTGAACTATGAAATCATTGGCCAAGGCAATTATGTTTGTTATCGAATATGTACACATAATTTAATATTTGGCATAATTGGCATGAATAAGAAACATGAATGTCTAAAGGCTGCTTTACACGCTGCAATGTATCTTACAATGTGTCGGCGGGGTCACGTCGTAAGTGACGCACATCCGGCATTGTAAGTACATTGCAGTGTGTGACAGGTACGTGCGATTGTGATTGAACGTTAAAACGGTCATCGCATACACATCGTACCTTTCTCTAGAATTTCACGTCAGATTGTTCATCGTACCTGGGGTAGTAAACATTGCAGTGTGTGACACCTCAGGAACGATGAACAGATCTTACCTGCGTCCTGCGGCTCACAGCCCAAAATGCGGAAGGAAGGAGGTGGGTGGGATGTTTACGTCCTGCTCAGCTCCGCCCCTCCACTTCTATTGGCCGGCTGCCGCGTGACGTCGATGTGACGTCGAACATCCCTCCCACTCCAGGTAGTGGACGTTCGCCGCCCACATCGAGGTTGTATGGACGGGTAATTACGCGTGACAGAAGTTAATCGTTTGTGCGGCACGTTCAACAAATTGAACGTGCCACACATACGATGGGGGCATTGCAAATCGCATACAATATCGTATGCGAAATTGCAACGGGTAAAGCAGGCTTAAGATTAATGCATGTGGGTACAAAGAGTTGATAACTTTTTTAGACAATGGGAACTTTTTCTATTTTGACTTTTTAAAATTTGTAAAAAAAATTTTGTCATTCATTTTTTATGTCTTTATTACCTAATAAAACATTTTTCTTATGAAAAACATGCATAATCTATGTATAGTTGATACATGTGTGATCACTGGTGACCCACACAGATCACTAGACTAGGAGTCCTAAAGATTGTGGAATCTAAACAGAAAAAAAGTCCAGCTCACCACTTTGTGTCCAGGGTATATGTCACGCTCGTCCGCTGTAGGAATCCCAGGCATGGGAAGGAAGAACTCCAAATAGCAAAAAATAGAATCCAGCAGACCATAGGCAGAAAAGTATATAAAAAAACTTCTTTATTTACCAAAGTTTAAAATCTTCGTGGTACAGGCTCGCACATAGAACAAGATAATATCTCCATCCAATGTGTTTCGATGATGATGGGCTATGCCTAGACCTTTTTAGGAGTCTGTGTCAGAATATTTTGTATCCATGATTAAGATGTAGCGACTATTCATTTGTCGAAATGCGTTGGATGGAGATATTATCTTGTTTTGTGTGCGAGCCTGTACCACGAACATTTTTAAATTTTAGTAAATAAAGAGGGTTTTTTATATACTTTTCTGCCTATGGTCCGCTGGATTCTATTTTTTGCTATCTAAAGTTTGTGGGGTTCCATAGTCCTTACTAAATGACCACATAAAAAAAAGAATGTATTTGGGATAGTCATGCATGTGCACTGTCCACTCTGTTTAAAGTGTCTTATGAATATCAATATTACTTAATCCTACACGGTATTGAGAATAGATATGGAGGGTCAAGACATTGCTTCCTTCCTGTCAGCAGAATTGTACCACCCAAACTTTTTATATATGCTTGTAGCATATAACTTTACATGGCCAGTCCATTGCTCTATTGCTGAGAAATAAGCATTTTAATTGATGTGCAAATGAGGCTGAAGGGCTATGATTAATCTGAAGCCTCTGTCACTCCAGCCCTATTCCCCGCCCAGAGCCACCACCTCCTGTTTGATTGACAGCCTGTATGCTGTGAGACTTAAAAAAAAAAAAAAAAAAAAAAAAAAAAAAAGATCAGTCAGTCAAGCAGGAGGTGTAGGTGCTTGACTGGAAATAGAGCTGAAGTGACAGAGGCTTCAGATAAACAATAGATTTTCAGCCTTATTTGCATATGATTTCAAATGAGGATTTCTCAGTAACAGAGAAACAGACTGGCCATGTAAAGATCTTTGTGGACTTGTCATTGAAAGAGCTACATGTTCATATAAATAGATTAGGGTGTACAATTATGCTGACAGATTACCTTTAAGCTCTGGCAGCACAAGCATGCAAATGAAAATATGTGCCCACAAAATAATTTAAGGTTAGTCAACTCACAAAACAGTAAGATACAATAAATTTTTTCGCAATATCGTTAGCTATAGATATTGAGCCTTGGACCATCTTGGACAAACAGGGTGTAATCATTCTTTTTTTAAGGCAACCTATGTTGGATTTATCATAAAGAAGAGATCTTACTACTATCATTAAAGGGAACCTGTCACCAGATTTTTCCCTATGCAACTAAAAATACCACCTTCTGCAGCTCCTGGGCTGCATTCTATGAAGGTGCGCCTTGTTTCTGGCCCCCTTTTCAGACCGCCAAAACAACTTTATAAAATATTAACTTTTCGTATGTACATTTTTTTGGTGGGCCTTATGGGCGGGCTCTATTTCTCTTTCGTTCCCCCCCCTCCTGCCGCTGTAGGTCGTCCCCTGTTTTAATTTGAATTGATGACGACGGTCCCATCATCCTCCACGCTTTGCCGAAGTCTCGCGTATGCACAGTTATCATAGGCCACTATCGCGGGCCTCTGCAGAAACTATCCCTCGCGCATGCCGGGGATGTATTTGCTCAGGCACAAGATTATGGGTGGCACTGTGCATGACACATGGCACAGCATGGAGGATAACTGGACCATCCTCATAAATTCAAATCAACATAGGGGAAGGCGTACAGCAGCAGGAGGGGGGAACGAAGGAGAAATAACCCCCCCCATCTGGCCCACTAAAAAATATTACCTTTTCTTATGTAAATTCTTTTGAAGTTGTTTTGGCAGTCTGAAAAGGGGGCCAGAAACAAGGCGCACCTTCATAGAATACAGCCCAGGAGCTGCAGAAGGTGGTATTTTTAGTTGCATAGGGAAAAATCTGGTGACAGGTTCCCTTTAATATGGGTAGCATTCTGAAGGCTGAGCATTACACATAATACAAGAAGCCAGTGAATGAAGGTGGTGCTCTGCTTTCAAGTCCCTTGAGTAGGGAAACAAGAAATACTTGATCTACAGAAAAAAGGAAAGTGGCACTCACTTCTAGTAATGAGGAATGCTAATGCTTGGTTGCTCAGTACTTGTAATGAGCAGTATGATGCTCGGACTGGCTTGACTCATGTACCGAGCATAATGGATGGCAATGGGGAATATAGAAAAATGGTCTCATTCACTTCCATTACACTCAGTAAATGAGTTGTGCCTGTCAGAGTGTTCGACTGCTCATTACAAGTACTAAGCATTAGAGCATGGTAGTGCTTGTTCATCACTACTCACCATATAAAAAGCACTCCTTTTAGGCCGCTCTCACATCAGTGGTATTTTGCTGGAAAGGTGGATCCGGCAAAACTTTGTTTCAGTTCCATTAATTTACAATGGTATTGTGGCAAGATGTGGTCACATGTGGTCACGTAATGCATCCTGCCATGATACCATTGTAAATTAATGGAGTTGAAATGCATTTGTGCCGGATCTGACTTTCCGGCAAAATGTCGCTGATGTGAAGCGAGCCATATTTCGGTGTTTTCAAACATGCAGACTGGCCGAGAGCAGTGCGGCTGGTCAGGCCGGTCTGTCTAAACAGCTGCACCCGCTTTTTCTCTATCCCTGTCTGTCTGTATGTTGTAAAGGACTTAAATAAAAGAAGTGTTTTATGTGACGAGTGTCACTTTCATATCTTTTCTGTGGATAATTAATTTTTGTACTGCTTTTTGCAGCTTTTTTAGCCTCATTATTTTCTTTTAGACAGGTAGAGGGTCAAACCACCTTAATATACATATTAAATTTGATAGAAACAAATTATTTCAATTTTTGCATGTTTGTAAAACATTTGATTTTGGTGCATTTTTCATAATATATTTCCTCCACACTAAGTGCTTAAAATGCTGCTTTCTATAAGAAGAAACCATGCTTTTATAAAAATAAATAAATAAATGGAAACGCATTGAAATATAATCTAAAAAATGAGAAATGTTCTGGCAGTATCTGTCACTCTCTCAGTATATGTCCTGTATAGGCTGCATGTGTATGTTTGTGTATATGCCAGAATACACACATACTGTAAATCTGACATTTATCTGTAAGTGAAAACAAGTAAAAATGACAGCTATAAATTGCAGCGCTCTAAATAGGTCCCTGAGAGACCGCGCATACAGAACCTGACTATAAATTTCTTTATAATAAGTAAACTTTTACACCTACATGTAATATAGAAGTGCTTGTTCTTTCTTTCTATTTCCCTTTTTACCGATACTGTTATTTAATATTTATAAAATATGATTAAATGTGTTTTTTATCTTTCATATGAAAATATCACACCATGTAATATATCAGGGCACATTTACCTAATCAAGAATATTTTGCTTATAGTCAACAAACGACTGTAAGGCTTAAACACTGCGTCTTTGTCCTAAAAAGGATTTCAATACAACATATGTTAGGGATTTCCAGATATTAGCTGTGTGTTGTAAAATTTACATTAATTTTAAAAAATTAAAATTAATGTATCTAAATAAAAAATGCATAATTATATTTCTTAATATTTTATTTTTAGAATGTTATTCTTCATTTGACTATTGAAAATGTAAAGTCCTTGATTTCTGTTTTATTACAAGCCTCTGAAAATTTTAGGTCATATTTTTAATTTCCAAAAATTTTATTTTAAAAAAGGAATTACAACTGGGTAATGGGAAGGATAAGGTGAATACAATATTTGAATGATACATTGTAAACGTATATACAGTAGTAAATTAATATAGGTTACGGGTATAGAAATGGAAGGGGAGAAATGGTAAAGTCAACTTTTATTGGGAAAACAAAGGAAGAAATGGAGGAAAAAGGAAGGCGGAGGGAGGAGAACGTTCATAAAAATTACAAATATATACAGTAGTTGTTAAAATATAATGCAAATTACACGTTTATAAAGTACAATCCTGCAGAAGGAAAAGTTACATACAAACAGTTAATTGAGCATAACAGTTATATAGCAAAATAAAACATTAGAAGTCCGGGTGTAGAGAAAGAGAGAAAGACAAAAAAAAAGACAAAAAGAAAGAAAGAAAGACAAGAAAAAACAAAGGGGAAGGGGTGAGAGTAGTAATATAAAGACATTTTGTAAACAATATCATGAATTGATGGGATTATTGATGTCTTCCAATTTGCAGCAATGTAGTTTTTTTTATTACAAGTAATATGTGAATTATGATAGGTTTAAATGCCGGGTTGATTGTTTCCATATCAAAACAAAGTAGGGCCATTCGTGGTGTCATATTTTTGAGACATATTTAAGTTTTATTGATCAATGTCCACAAAACTATACAAAAATATCCACTTTGGGAAATATTTAAATTATTCCCACTTAAGGTGGGAAGGTTAAAGGTTGGTTATTGAGACCAATTTGATGGTATGGCTTTAAGCAGAGTATATAGAGCAATGAAATATTCTAGCATCTTTAGGGCACCATTTTGAACTGATTCTGTATATTTGGATTTCCATTTAGCTACCTAATATGTGTAGTAGGTCACAATTTCGTCAATATTTTGTTGAAAATTGTGTTAACTTACTAGAATATGAAATATGCTAAAATAAACCATACAAGATACTGGTTAATGTTAATGCAAAAGAGAATATAAAAAGTTACCACCTTTAAAAAGACAGTGCCATTGGGACAACTTTTGCTCTCTGTGAACCCACTGTAATAATTTTTGGGACATATTTAAAATCCTCCCATCCTTTTGAACTTTGGATCATAGGACGATGATTAGAGATGGATTATTGTAGAGGAGATGATTCTGTCAGGGTTGCCAGGTGGTGCATGGCACATCTACAGTGCCTACAAGTAGTATTCAACCCCCTGCAGATTTAGCAGGTTTGATAAGATGCAAATAAGTTAGAGCCTGCAAACTTCAAACAAGAGCAGGATTTATTAACAGATGCATAAATCTTACAAACCAACAAGTTATGTTGCTCAGTTAAATTTTAATAAATTTTCAACATAAAAGTGTTGGTCAATTATTATTCAACCCCTAGGTTTAATATTTTGTGGAATAACCCTGTTTGCAATTACAGCTAATAATCGTCTTTTATAAGACCTGATCAGGCCGGCACAGGTCTCTGGAGTTATCTTGGCCCACTCCTCCATGCAGATCTTCTCCAAGTTATCTAGGTTCTTTGGGTGTCTCATGTGGACTTTAATCTTGAGCTCCTTCCCCAAGTTTTCAATTGGGTTAAGGTCAGGAGACTGACTAGGCCACTGCAACACCTTGATTTTTTCCCTCTTGAACCAGGCCTTGGTTTTCCTGGCTGTGTGCTTTGGGTCGTTGTCTTGTTGGAAGAGGAAATGACGACCCATCTTAAGATCCTTGATGGAGGAGCGGAGGTTCTTGGACAAAATCTCCAGGTAGGCCATGCTATCCATCTTCCCATGGATGCGGACCAGATGGCCAGGCCCCTTGGCTGAGAAACAGCCCCACAGCATGATGCTGCCACCACCATGCTTGACTGTAGGGATGATATTCTTGGGGTCGTATGCAGTGCCATCCAGTCTCCAAACGTCACGTGTGTGGTTGGCACCAAAGATCTCGATCTTGGTCTCATCAGACCAGAGAACCTTAAACCAGTCTGTCTCAGAGTCCTCCAAGTGATCATGAGCAAACTGTAGACGAGCCTTGACATGACGCTTTGAAAGTAAAGGTACCTTACGGGCTCGTCTGGAACTGAGACCATTGCGGTGGAGTACGTTACTTATGGTATTGACTGAAACCAATGTCCCCACTGCCATGAGATCTTCCCGGAGCTCCTTCCTTGTTGTCCTTGGGTTAGCCTTGACACTTCGGACAAGCCTGGCCTCGGCACGGGTGGAAACTTTCAAAGGCTGTCCAGGCCGTGGAAGGCTAACAGTAGTTCCATAAGCCTTCCACTTCCGGATGATTCTCCCAACAGTGGAGACAGGTAGGCCCAACTCCTTGGAAAGGGTTTTGTACCCCTTGCCAGCCTTGGGACCCTCCACGATCTTGTCTCTGATGGCCTTGGAATGCTCCTTTTGTCTTTCCCATGTTGACCAAGTATGAGTGCGGTTCACAAGTTTGGGAAGGGTCTTATTTAGTCAGAAAAGGCTGGAAAAAGAGATAATTAATCCAAACATGTGAAGCTCATTGTTCTTTGTGCCTGAAATACTTCTTAATACTTTAGGGGAACCAAACAGAATTCTGGTGGTTTGAGGGGTTGAATAATAAATGACCCTCTGAATAAACTTTTCACAATTTAAAAAAAAATAAAAAAAGAAATAACATTCTTTTTTGCTGCAGTGCGTTTCACACTTCCAGGCTGATCTACAGTCCAAATGTCACAATGCCAAGTTAATTCCGAATGTGTAAACCTGCTAAATCTGCAGGGGGTTGAATACTACTTGTAGGCACTGTATATTATCAAATCTTAGCGGTCCAATTTTAGTTAATAAGATCAAATCGGGACAAAGTGCAATTATTCACACCTCTATAAGATGTATACTTCTTTAGATTTCTTTTTCCTAACTGTAAGCTCTTATTTTTCTGTTTGACTCTAGTTTGACTGATGTTCCCCCTTTTGCTATATAAGACCATTACCACCTCAATAATCTTATATCTTGTTGCTGTTTCTTTAAAGGGCGTCTGATGCTGAAGTGAGATGTGTCTTGAATAGAAACCTTGTTTATGACAGATTACATTTTTGCTTACTTATCGTTCCTGTTGCTGGCATAGTCTACTTGACTGTGATTGCATTTTGTTGCTATAGTATGTCCTCCACCCTGTAACTGTGATTTTTATTATGGTATTTATATTCTTCATTAGAATATAACATGTTATCATGCAGCCTCTTGCCAATTTTAAATGGGATCTCATCATGACCATCTTTATCAGGGCATTATAAATATGAAAAGCTTATAACTATTTTGGTCTTTAATGTACGTCTTCCTATATGGATAAATGCTTACAATGATCATAGAGTACAAATATATTGCATTTTGTGATGTTATTGAAATGGGGAAATTTACTACTTGAAATTAATACTGATGTAATGTGCAAACAGAACAGTAATGTCAAAATAGTAGATAAACCAAACGTCCATTTCACAGTACATTCATACTATACCCAATGATGTTACAGTACAAAGATCATGTTCAGTTCAGAAATGTAACACTACCCTTGATGTCACACTACCACTAAAGGGATAAGTAGAAAAGGGACACCAAAGCTTTAAAATATCACATAAAAACTTGCATTGGTACATAGACTGGGTACCATAATGGGTCACTTTTATATATACCACAAAATGGCATCAATGAAAATCACAACCATATTTCACTACGAGAAAAAATTAATATGGCTAAGAGGACAAAAAATGTAATTTATCTAAGAATGTAATTATACAAAATGAAGAACTATTTTTATATATATATTATATATATTATATATCCAGTATAATATATATATATATATATATATATATATATATATATATATATATATATATATATATATATATATATATATATATATATAATATATATATTATACTGGATATATAATATATATATTATACTGGATATATAATATATTATGCTGGATATATAATATATATATATATATATATATATATATATATATATATATATATAAAAATAGTTCTTCATTTTGTATAATTACATTCTTAGATAAATTACATTTTTTGTATATCCAGTATAATATATATATTATATATCCAGTATAATATATATATTATATATATATATATATATATATATATATATATATATATATATATATATATATATATTATACTGGATATATAATATATATATATTATACTGGATATATAATATATTATGCTGGATATATAATATATATATATATATATATATATATATATATATATATATATATTATGCTGGATATATAATATATATATATATATTATACTGGATATATATATATATATATATATATATATATATATATATATATATATTATGCTGGATATATAATATATATATATATATTATACTGGATATATAATATATTTATTATACTGGATATATATACTGTGTGTGTGAAAATTATATATATATATATATATATATATATATAATATTAATTATACATACACACACACACACACACACACACACACACACACACACACACACACACACAGAGCTGCTGATTTAAGTATATACACTACTCATAAAAATGTAGGAATATTTGGCATCCTATCATGACAGTAGGGTATTTAACTGTAAGCATCCTCATCTCAAAAAAATATATTGAAACAAAAGCCGCCAGTGTTGGGTATGCCCCCAAAACATGTCAATTTCTCAACAACTGGTCATGTGGCCTTGAGCATGAATTACAGCATGACAACAACATTTTGTTCACAAGTGGAGTTATTGTCTGCTGAGGCATGGCCTCTTACTCTTCTTGAAGGGTTTGCTCTTAGGTCATTGAGGTTCTGCGGCACAGAGTTACATGCCTCTACATAGCAACTGATCCCATAGGTTTTGTATGGGATTCAGGTCTGGAGAAAATGCAGGCCACTCCATTTCAGGTACCCCAGTAAAGAGCAGCTAATCCCTAAAGATTTAACCTCGTTGAGCTGGAGGCTTATTATCCATAAATATGGAATTAGGCTTGTGTTGTTTACGCATAGCCAAAATGATTGGATTAATTATGTAATTTAAGTAGTAGTGGCTTGTAACTGTACCAATCACCAAGTGTAGGACAGTTCTGTGTTGACTAGACACACCTGCTCACACAATAACCCTACCACAACAGTGACTGATGTATAGCACTCTTCTTGACATTGCCAACATGGTTTGGTACCCTTGTAAGTCATCTAGCAGGAAGACAATGCTGATGTAAACTGTTTCAAATGGTCTTGCATGAAAGTTTGGTGCCACTCACCTCCCATAAATGTGCATGAAATTGTGTGGCATTCATCATCCTTATTCTGAATGGCATTGCTCACAATGAAGCAGTCATCACTATGGGATGTGGTCAAAGGATGCCCAGTTCTATGCATTTCTGTGACTCTTCACATCTTTATCTCTATTGCAACCTGCTAAAGACACTCCCATGACGTCCACTAATGGAACATTGTTCTGAGTTTTACGCTTCACAAAAGAACACTGCCCTACAGTCACACAGTGTAACCAGTAGTGACTTTTGAAGTGTAGTTCTCAGAACGAGTCTCCATAGGTTGTTCTATAGAAACAGTGGACATTATGCAAACAGAATGGACTACGTTGGAGCTGCGGGGATTTTTTGTATGAAATTGGTGAACAAGGGACTATCTCTTTTTTTATTTCATGAACACTTTTTATGTCTTTCAGATTCCCATTTGTGGACTATGTCAAATTGAGTGGATGACTTCATATCTGCATTGCTTTTTTTTATAAATTGGTGAATGAGGTATTGTGTAGGGGAGACTTTATTCAATTAAACTATTTTTTCCTATATTTATTTTTTTTTTATTCATTTACTGAGTTAGTAGTAGAGGTGTCTGATACACGTTTCTTAATTACTAAACCTTTGGGCTTGATGTCAACTGATATTACACAACTGACATCAACCCCTTAAAAATATTACCCTGATTGGCCCTGCACCAGGGCAATCGAGAGAGCAGGCCAAAGCGCCAGAATTGGCATATCTAATGTAACGTGCCAATTCTGAGGCGGCTGTTATTTTTAGGCTGAGAAGGGCCAAATACCCATGGACCTTCCTATCCTTATAATTTCAGCGCTCAACTGCCGACTTTATCTTGGCTGGTTATCAAAAATAGGGGGGGACCCCACATCATTTTTTTAAAATATTTATTTTGCTTCCAGCAGCAACCTTTGAATCAGAGATGCATCCAGACTTATTGCCCATGCTCTTTCCATTCCATTTGAGTGCTATTTCCATCCATTCCAGCAATTTTCAAGCCCCCCTGCATCCCTCCTGGGAGGATATTGTTGAAAAATTCTTGAGATTCCCATTGACTTCCATTACACTCGTTACTTATATCTAGCCTGACAAGCATCTGACCTGCTCAATTCAAGTAACGAGCACTTGAGCATTTTACTGCTTGCTTATCACAATTCTTCACCTTTTTTCAGACATTGGCATCTGTGATCTCACTATAAGCATACGAGCCACCTCCATTGCCATGTTTGTCTTGTCAGATCTGATAGACCTTGTGATGAACAGACATGATGATTTTAATATTTTGCCTAGATGTCCACTTCCTGGCCTTTGAATAGATGGACGCACTTCATTTCGTATTCATCCAACTGTCATTGCATTCACATAAAGCTGTTTGGCAATTTTCTTGAACAAGAGACCGCTATCGATGAGCTGGATGATGCTGTTTCTCTTTACTTGGAAAATCTTCTTCATGGTTGCTTCTCAATTCAAACCAGTGACTTTTCGCTTGGGAATCAACCTAATAATACACTGTTTTATTAGGGAATGTGAGAGCAGGTTTTACTTTGTAGCATTCAGGAAAAAAAATATTTCACCACCAGGAGCAAACCAGTAACAATACAAGGACATGACAAGAATCTGCATACCTAATCACATGCTATATGGTGGAAATTTCATTCTATGCATAAGATAAACACATTGTTACCCTTTTGCTTGTAAATATAAATATCTCCCAGATCCGTACTTTCCTTAACCAAGAATCAGCAAAAACATTAGTGCATGCCCTCATCATCTCCCGTCTCGACTACTGCAACCTCCTGCTCTCTGGCCTCCCGTCCAACACTCTTGCACCCCTCCAATCTATCCTAAACTCTGCGGCCCGCTTAATCCACCTCTCCCCTCGCTACTTCCCAGCCTCGCCACTCTGCCAATCCCTTCACTGGCTTCCCATCACCCAATGACTCCAGTTCAAAACATTAACCATGACATACAAAGCCATGCACAACCTGTCTCCTCCCTACATCTGTGACCTAGTCTCCCGGTACCTACCTGCACGCAACCTCAGATCCTCACAAGATCTCCTTCTCTGCCCCTCTCTTATCTCCTCTTCCCACAATCTCGTACAAGATTTCTCCCGTGCATCCCCCATACTCTGGAGCGCTCTACGTCAGCACATCAGACTCTCCCCTATCGTGGAAAGCTTCAAGAGGAACCTCAAGACCCACCTCTTCCAACAAGCCTACAACCTACAATAGCCCTTAGTCCAGTAGACCACTGCACAACCAGCTCTGTCCTCACCTATTGTACCATCACTCATTCCCTGTAGACTGTGAGCCCTCGCGGGCAGGGTCCTCTCTCCTCCTATACCAGTCTGTTTTATACTGTTAATGATTGTTGTACGTATACCCTCTTTCACTAGTAAAGCACCATGGAATAAATGTCGCTATAATAATAAATTATAATAATAATAATAATTATATGCTTTATGTGTGTGTATGTGTATGTATGTATGTATGTATGTATGTGTGTATATGTGTATATATATATATATATATATATATATATATATATATATCTCATATTATATGTGCATACTTATTATATAGTCCAGGTAATTACCTAGTTGCAGTAAGTGTTCCAGCTAATCAGTTGGGAACAACTCTTTTGCCCATACATTTTTCTTTATCAGGATGTACTGTACATTTATATCTTGGTGTACGAAGGTCTTAATCCACTTCTTTTGTTTTAAAATGCAAGTTCTAAAAAAAATCATCTTTACACATCTGCCAATCCCCCACCATCGCTGATTTCTCTTGGCTGCCCCACTGATCTCTGTGGTTCCTCTTTCAACAGGAATAGACAATTAAAATCTATAGTCAATAAATGATGCAGTGGTCCCACGTCAATATGACCAGAATTTTACTTTTCCACTTCTATCACCACTAATTTTATACAATAAATATAATAGAGTATAAAAGAGGAGACACTTCTGTTAGTCAACTAGAGCAGCTTTATTGCCATAAACACACTTAAAAAGAAGTATTCTTTGAAGAATCTTATATACATGTACAAAAAGTAAAGATATAGAAAATTTTACAGACAGCATAATATCTAAGTTGAAAGTTGCTTTGAAGCTTTGATGTACTGTAAAAGTGATTTGTTACCTTGGAATGATAAAGTTGATGTCAAACGTATGTTCTGGAACTCTTGTCATTGCTTTCCATGCTTATATTTAACTTACTTTTTTTTCAAATTAAAAAACTGTTCCAAATTACAGATCTGCAGTAAAGTGTGGCATTTTATGGGACCATATTGTTTCCTACAGATATTGAAAGAAATTAAAATAGTCAGAAAAGTTTTTTCTCATTATAGCACATTATGGCATTATTTTAAGGATGCACCCCAATATTCTGATCGATGGGGTCCGACCTTCTTTTTTTTCTAGATAAATGATTTATGTTGGTTCCATTTACTTTTTTTCTTCTCTCTACCACCCACTGTAAAGAGAATTGTAACATGGGGTTTCTTATGAATGGAACTGCATATAAAAACCCTGTTAAAAGGAATTTGTCAGCAAAATTTTGCTTTATAATCTGAGCACAGCATGATGTATAGATTAAAACTTTGAATTCAGTGATGTGTCAATTATTATGCTGTGTACTGTTGCTCCATACAATGAAGGTTTCATCACAAGGAAATAATCACTACAGTACATGTGCCTGCTAGTGCAACCACACTCTCTCCTCAGATAATCAGCTCACTGTCAATACACAATGTACCCACAAAGCTGTAGTGTGGGTGGGCTTAGCTTTCTGAGCTCTGCTACATACAACATCTAAAAGCTTCGATTGTATTTGAATTAGAGACTCCGACTACACCTTATGTGCTGTTCATTCCTTTCATGCATACTAACTAAGCATGCTTAAAAATTGAATAAATGTTATTATACTTGAAAATATGTTATTTTTATCTTTTTCCAGTTCAAGAAAAATAAACGGTGGTGGTCGGACAGCCCACGGACGGTCTGTGGTTAACCAAGGGGGAGTGTGAGACCCTGGCCGAGCCAGGTAGTCACAGATAGGGCCTCGCATTACACCAGTCCCCTAACAAGGTGACAGTAGCCAAACCCTAGTCACCCCCCTCAGTGCTTGATGGACACACCAGGGAGCGGAGCCAGGTGGTTGGACATGCCCACCGAGGAATTTGGATGGCCTGAGGTGGGAAAAGACAGTAGTTCAGTTTGAGAGTTCAGTGGAGGAGGTCAGGCCTGTGTGACAGGCCTGTAGCAGACTGACAGGTGCCAGGGTAGGAGCCCGGGTACCTTTTGGCTAGGAAGCAGATGGAAGCCTCTGTCTGCAGGAGCCGGGAAGACTCCTCGGTGGAACCGCGGTGGACCGGGACAGGGTAGTGGCCTGCTGGTACCAACCTGGGGAACTGACTCTGAAACCGGAGCACAAAGGGGGGTACTCAGATCCTGAAGCTAGGTCCAGAAGCTACTGGGTGCTAGCTAATTAACTTATTGCGGCCAGGACTAGAGGTCCTGTCCCACCCAAAGTCCCAACTGAAGACAACAGCCCAACAAGGGGGATAGAAAGCCACCGCCACGGCACAGAGATCCCATGGGCCAGCGTCTGCGGGCAAAGGGCTCCTTAGGCGACAACAAGCTGGGGAGCGTACTCCTCTAGTTGCAAGTGCAGGTAGTCCACCATCACAAAACAGGTGTGGGTGAAAGATGGAGACCACCAAACGGGTGGGTGACCAGACTGCAGCCGGCTGCAGGCACCTACCACCTTCACCTTGGTTTACCAGAGACTCGTGAGTTTACTAATAGTGAGTACATCAGTGCCCCCCGGCCGCCCATCTTCCTGCACCGCCCAAACTCCTCCCAACGGGTCCCGGGGCCACCATCCCTACCCACGGAGGGGTTAACAACTTGCTGTGCAACATCTCCCCCGGGTGCCCCGTAACTGCAGAGGTGGTGTCCACCTTCACCACAACCCGTGGGTGGCATCACGAACTTAAACACGGCTCCGGCCGTACACCTACGTCCCCAAACCGCCAACCCCTTTTTGATCTATTATGCCATCTCATGACTTATTAAGCATTCATGACATCGTAGAAATAGTTGACCATGGTATTGCAGTATTATTCTGTTACTCTGTTGAGGTATTATTAATTTGCTGAATGATGGTATTACACAATCTTGGAGTAGCACCGGCATCCCTGCAGGGATGCCAACTTACTCACCCCCGCCGCAGGGTTGTGTACTCCCTACAGCTCAGAGGACATCCATGTGCTTGTCTTTTTCCCTCCCCCTCTGGGCCTATGCACGTGGTACAGGCTCCCTGACAACATGCCTAGTACGCGAGCCGTGCACTGGCTCCCCTTTTAAAGGTCCGGTGTGCTATTTCCAGAAAATGCCTATGGCACTATGTATTTAAGGCACCCTCTTATTAGGAGAGGTGCCTACACAACAACTTTAGTTAGTATACCAGTCTGCTGCTAGGTAGTTGTCAAGTTCCAGTGCTCCTGTCCCGTTATCCCTGTGTTCGTCACCTGTACCTACCATCCCATAACTATTTGTTCCTACCTGTCTGCCTCAGCCATCCTGCCTGTACCTGCCTGCACCTGTGCCTAAATCAAAGTCTGTCTCTTGTCCTGGGGGGGTCAGCTGCCACAGACTGGTCCCTGCCCCGGGATTGGTACTTGACGTACACCTTGCACTAAGCGCTTAGAAAAACCCCTTGCAACTAAAGGGTAAGCCCGGCTCTCCCCTCTGGTCCAGTGGGTCCATTAAATCTGCTTGCTGCCCCTACACTGGCCACAAGCGTAATAGTTTGCACTGGCTATGGACTCCCCTGACACACCCTTTCTCTGCCAATGCTGTACCAGGAGATGTCACAGATGCATGAACTGCAAGAACAATTTCTGTCCTTTGTACAGATTGCTAACACTCATCTGAATGATCTGTGTCCAGCTGGTTCTTCGGCACCCATCCAGTCTCCAGCTCCAACACTGGCAGAAGCATGGCCCTGTTTGTCTACCGAGGGTTCATCAATCAGTGCTCCTTGCACTTTCACCTTTTTCCACATTGGTTCCCTTATAAGCAGGCTAAAGTGGCATTCTTGATGCCACGCTGGGAGGCTCTTGCTTGGATCAATCCTCTGTGGGAGAGAAGAGATCTGGTAACCTCCAACATCCTAGACCAGTCATGGCGAACCTTTTACAGGCCGAGTGCCCAAACTGTAGCCCTAAACCCATTTTTTTTTCCGAAGTGCCAACCAATCCTATTATGTAAATAATTGATTTTAATCTTACCTTTGCAGGCTTCTCTTCTCTTCAGCAGGGGGCATCACGCTCATGTATGCTTACCACACATTGAAGCTGAGCCATTGCCCTTTCCAGACACAGCAGTTGGATTGATCTTTATGGAAAAAATTGCAGCATATTAGACAGAGATTTTAGCCTGGAATGCAATCAGATTTCACCCTGTAATCCACATCTACATTTCAAAGTCTGAACATCTTGAAATCCCATAAAGACGTGCAAGTTGCTCCCCTCCCCTTTCATTGTATAGTTATGTCCCCTTCCTGGGCCACTTCTTGGTAAACATGTCCCCCATCCTGATATATATTTCCTACATTCTGGTATATTTGTCCCCATCATGGCCCCATCCTGGTAAATATACCTCATCCTGGTAAATGTCCTCCATCCTGGTAAATGTACCTTATTCTGGCATGTTCTCCCATGCTGGCAACTGTACCCCATCTTGACATATTGCCCATCCTTGTATATGTTCCCCCATCCCTGCATGTACCCCATTCCTGGTAAATGTCCTCCATCCTGGTTAATGTTCCCAATCCTGGTTAATTTAACTCCTTCCTAGTAAATGTTCCCCAATCCAGGTAAATGTCCCCCGTCCTAGCATGTACCCCTTCCTGGTAAATGTTCCCCTTCCTGGTAAATGTTTCCCTTCCTGATAAATGTACCCTATCGTGGCATGTTTCCTCCATCCTGGCATGTATGTTTCCTCCATCCTGGCATGCATGTTTCCTCCATCCTGGCATGCATGTTTCTTCTATCCTAGCATGCATGTTTCCTTCATCCTGGCATGCATGTTTCCTCCATCCTGGCATGCATGTTTCCTCTATCCTAGCATGCATGTTTCCTTCATCCTAGCATGCATGTTTCCTCCATCCTGGCATGTATGTTTCCTCCATCCTTGCATGCATGTTTCCCCATCCTGGCATGTATGTTTCCTCCATCCTGGCATGCATGTTTCCCCATCCTGGCATGCATTGTTCCCCATCCTGGTATGCATGTCCCCCCCATGCTGGCATGTGTGTCCCCCCTCCCCTACCCAATGCTGGCATGTGCGTTCCCCCACCCCATGCTGGCATGTGTGTTTCTCCCCCCCCCATGCTGGCATGTGCGTTCTCCCCCTCATGCTGGCGCTGGCCCCCCCATCCCCACCTTGGCACAGCCGCACACGAGTTATAAAAAAAAAAAAAAAAGCAACACACAACTCACCTTCCTGCACCCACTCCCCCGCTGCACGCCCTGGGTCCTAAGTTCCCACGTGGCCGGAAGACGTCATTACGCCGGCGCCGCTCGCTGACGCTCCTCTGTCTCCTAGGCAACACACCTGCGGCCTGGGAGAGGAGGAGTGTCAGAGCAAGGAGAAATGTCTCCTCCGCTCCAACATAGATTTGATCTGCCGGCGCGACTGCACCAGCAGATCAAACCGGCAGGATCAGGCGACAGCACGCGTGCCAGCAGAATGGGCTCTGTGTGCCCCTGGTGGCACGCGTGCCATAGGTTCACCATCACTGTCCTAGACTTTCCGAAGGCCTTTTGGATGTTTTTTGATGAATTAGGTTTTGTTGCCACAGCGGCTGCTCTCCTGCAATTACATCATAGGGCACAGACTGTCAGCCAATGTGCGGTTCAGTTCCGCACTCTCTTTTTGAAGCTAGCATGGAGTAATCGGGCAGTGGTGGCCATCTTTTGGGTAGGCTTATCTAGAAAAATTAAAGATGAACTGTCAGGCTGTGATATTCATGCTACTTTGGATAACCTGATTTGCTTGGCTACCCAGATCGACCTTAACTTCCAGGAGCGTTCCATGGAGGTGAAATAGGATAGGGGATCTATACATCTAACTCCATCCCTCCAGTGGCCGCTGATGACCCAGTTTCTAGTTGTCACTCCTGCCTCTGAACCCATGCAGATTGACCATGTCAGGATATCAGACCAACGTCAAGACTACCGTCAAGCCATGGGACTGTTTCTACTGAGGAGGTGAAGAATACTTCATTCATACATGTCCCGTGAGGCCGGAAACATGTTTGGTTCCTGAAGCTCCAGTGAGTCTGTCCCGTGGTAGGTGCTTAGTAAAGCCCCTCTAAAGAGTAAGCCCGGATCCCCCAGTGGGTCCACTAATCCTGCTAACTGCCCCTACCCCAGCCATGAGCGTTACACATGATATGGAAATATTTGCTTATAAAAAGTTGATATTATTTAGTCACTTTTAGTGACACGATTTTCCACCATATTGTAGTTGATAATTGGTCATTGTGATTTAGCTAGATACAATAGGATTTCAACCTGTAAGACAATTGAAAATGATTCGTACACAGCCTTTCAAAATGTAAAGACTAGTGATGAGCGAGTACTAAAAAGCTCGGGTGCTTGAGGCTCGGGCCGAGCATCCCAAGATACTCGTGTACTCGGCCCGAGCACCGAGCCCAATGTTATCCTATGGGAGACCCGAGTATTTTTATGAAATGACCCCCGGCAGCATGTAGAAACCCTAAAAATGTCACAAAAGTCTCAGAAGAGTGCTCAAATGACATGGCAACAGCATGGGGAAGACCCCTTGAAGCATTTATCACTCAAAAGTCACAGCTGTGAACAATTTTGTCCGAGTTTTACGCCATTTTTACGGACTCACCAGAAAACCTTCCAAAATGACACCAAAATGAATTTTCATGGCGGAAATGTTAAGGGCACATACCCAATAGTGAGAGAGAGCTGGTGTATGTTACTTTTTGAGATTAATACATGAAAGATTTTACGTAAAACATTGTGTGGCACTCCGATGTCCAAAACGCACGTTTTGTGCTTTTTACTAGCGATGTCGGTCATTTTTTTTTTCATTCTATCTCCCGTCGGTCGGTCTCGCTCTGTCGGTCTCTCTCTGTCTTGTCTGTACCCCTCTCACAGTCTGTCGGTCATTCTCCCCCCTCTCTCTTACTTACCGTTCCCCGATCACTGCCACGACGCTGCACAGCTGTTCACTAATCTCCGGCGGCTTTTCCTCTTTTGAAAAAGCCGGCCGCTCATTAAACAATCTCGTATTCCCTGCTTTCCTGCTTTTCGGCGCCTATGATTGGTTGCAGTGAGACACGCCCCCACGCTGAGTGACAGGTGTCTCACTGCACCCAAACACAGCAGCCGATGTGTGTGTGTATACTGTGCAGTGAAATAAATAATTAAATAATTTAAAAAAACGGCGTGCGGTCCCCCCAATTTTACTACCAGCCAGATAAAGCCATACGGCTGAAGGCTGGTATTCTCAGGATGGGGAGCTCCACGTTATGGGGAGCCCCCCAGCCTAACAATATCAGTCAGCAGCCGCCCAGAATTGCCGCATACATTATATGCGACAGTTTTGGGACTGTACCTGGCTCTTCCCGATTTACCCTAGTGCGTTGGCAAATCGGGGTAATAAGGAGTTAATGGCAGCCCATAGCTGCCACTAAATCCTAGATTAATCATGTCAGGCGTCTCCCCGAGATTCGTTCCATGATTAATCTGTAAATTACAGTTAAAAAACACACACACACCCGAAAAATCCTTTATTAGAAATAAAAAACACTAACAAAGTCCCTCATCACCAATTTATTAACCCCGACAAACCCTCCATGTCCGGCGTAATCCACGGACCTCCAGCGTCGCATCCAGCTGTGCTGCATGAAGGTGACAGGAGCTGCAGAATACACCGCCGCTCCGGTCAGCTTCACACAGCAACTGAAGACAGCCACGCGATCAGCTGAGCTGTCACTGAGGTTACCTGGATCCAGTTGTGGATGCAGCAGTGGCTGCGGGTAACCTCAGTGACAGCTCAGCTGATCGCGCTACTCACCCCCGCTCCGGTCATCTCCATGCAGCAACTGAGGTGAGTATAGCGATCAGCTGCTGTCACTGAGGTTAATCGCGGCACCGCTGGATCCAGCGGTGGTCGTGAGTTACCTGACTGACAGCAGCTGATCGCGCTACTCACATCAGTTGCTGTGTGAAGCTGACAGAAGCGGCGGTGTATTCTGCAGCTCCTGTCACCTGAATGTAGCAGAGCTGGACGCGACGCTGGAGGACTGTGGAGTACGCCGGACATGGAGGGTTTGTCGGGGTTAATAAATTGGTGATGAGGGACTTTGTTATTGTTTTTTATTTCTAATAAAGGATTTTTTCGGGTGTGTGTGTTTTTTAACTGTAATTTACAGATTAATCATGGAAGGTGTCTCATAGACGCCTGACATGATTAATCTAGGATTTAGTGGCAGCTATGGGCTGCCAATAACTCCTTATTACCCCGATTTGCCAACGCACCAGGGCAAATCGGGAAGAGCCGGGTACAGTCCCAGAACTGTCACATATAATGTATGCGGCAATTCTGGGCGGCTGCTGACTGATATTGTTAGGCTGGGGGGCTCCCCATAACATGGAGCTCCCCATCCTGAGAATACCAGCCTTCAGCTGTATGGCTTTATCTGGCTGGTATTAAAATTGGGGGGAACAGCACGCCGTTTTTTTTAATTATTTATTTATTTATTTTACTGCACAGTATAGACACGCCCACTGGCTGCTGTGATTGGGTGCAGTGAGACACCTGTCACTCAGCGTGGGGGCGTGTCTCACTGCAACCAATCATAGGCGCCTGTGGGCGTGGAAAGCAGGGAATATGAGATGGCTGTGTGCAGAGCACAGCGCGCCCGCCGGTATAAAGTCTCGGTCACGCTGTGCAGGCCGGCCAATCACTGCAATTCCACAACTAACAGGGCTGTGGCATTGCAGTGGTCTGCCAGCCAATCCCTGCATGAGGGCTGGCTCTCAAAAGAGCGCCAACATGCAGGGATGAAGACCACGAGTACAGCACGAGTATCGCGTAATGACTCGGTACCCGCCGAGTAGCCCGAGTACAGTGATACTCGTGCGAGTACCGAGTAGTAACAAGCATACTCGCTCATCACTAGTAAAGACTACTCAGACCAGAACATAATAGTGTGTTTTGCAGCACAAGTACCACCGTTACCATCATTGTTTTCATTTTTTACCATTGACTCTGTTACAGCAGATAATCTACCTGGTTACCAAGCGGCTTTACCTAAATGCCATATTTATATGTATACTGTATTATGCCTCATGAATTTTTAATTTATATATGCCCTGCTGTTTACTGGTAGCAGAGCACTGTTTCTAGGAAGCTTTATGTCTATTACAGATATGCATAATACTATGCATAAATTTATCAATATATAAAATGTGTTCAATGGTGCCATACTTTGTGTGGCGTAGATACTAAGGTGTGAAATGTCTATGACTTAGTTTGTAACAATAGCAGAACGCCACATATGGGATACGATAAATGGCTACTTTAATGGGAGAAAATCAGATAATGTTTGATGCCAATTGTAGGCGTTACTAGGTTTCAAGTGCATTATAAGAAATGGTTGTATTGTGTATCTTAGTGAACTAGTGGCTAGTGACACAGCTGATTCAGAAGGCAGCATAAGGTCCAAATAAAAATGCTCGCTTGAGTTCCTCGCATGTGTGATTCCGGTGAAAGTAAAAAAAAAAAAAACGACGTGCAGTTCCCCCTATTTTCATCCCCAGCCAAGATAACCCCGGTCGGGGGCTGGTATATCCTCAGCCCGCAGCCATCCGGTAGAGCCGCATCTGTTAGATTCGACCATACCGGTGTGCTCTACTGGCTCTTCCCACTGGCGTGATACGGTGCCAGTCGGGGTAATAGCAGGGGTTAATAGCGGCACATAGCTGCTACTAAACCCAAGTTTAGTGTGATGGCACAGGCGTCTATCAGATACCTGCATCACACAAACCTGTAAGTGACAGTAAATAAGCACAGACACACAGAAAAATCCTTTATTTGAAATAAAATACAAAACACGCCCTGCTTCACCTCTTTATTAACCCCAAACACCCTGCAGCTCTGACGTAATCCACAGGAGAAATCCCACGCCGCTTCAGCTCTGCTACATCTGAATATCACAGAGAGCGGAACGACCGACCGCTCTCTGTGAGCTCCAGAGAATGAATGAGCTGCACATTGAGTGGAGACGTCACTCGGGTCATTTGCGGTCACAGCTGGAAGTTCCCATGGTCCTTCATCTGTGATCGCAGGTAACCTGACCTCAGACGGAGGTCACTGAGTTCAGACCTGCATTTCCTAGCAGAAAAATCGCAGTTATTTTTTTGCCAAGAGATGCAGATTTTGTGCTGAATTTTTTATACCAAATTCCTGCATCCAATCTACACCTTTTGGCAAAAAAACGCGGTGTTTTGACGCAAATTTTTGCCGCAGTTTTTGCCATGGTTATTTTTCCACGATTTTTGGTGTTGTTTTTTTGCCAGGATTTGCACATTTGGTGATGAAATCGTCTGCACCAGCTTTCAGCACCAAATTTCCACCTGTTGCACAATTTTTTATTTTTTTATTTTTGGGGGCCAAGGGATGCAAATTTGATGCTGACATTTTTACACCATATTCCTGCATCCACTCTAGACCTCCTGGCAAAAAAACGCGGTGTTTTGATGAAATTTTTTTGCCGCGGTTTTTGCCGTGGTTATTTTTACCAGAAGGTGTAGATTAGGTGCCAGAATATGGTGTAAAAATGTAATAATCACACAATTTACATCCCTTTGTCGAAAAATTAAAAAAAAAAAAAAAAACACGTTTAGGCGCTGTTTTTGTGCGGTCTTGTGCCAGGAGGTGCAAATTTGTTGCAGGATTTTGGTGTATTACTACATCAGCAAATTTGCATCTCCTGGCAGAAAATGGTAATGAAATGGTTTTCATACTGCTGGTTTTTGGCTGTTTTTTGCCAGGAGATGCAGATTTGGGGTAAAATTGCACACACATGCATGCTCCTGTCAGAAGTGTGTGCAGGTGATGAAATGTCAGACTCGTGCGGGTCTGAAATCACCCGGCACAGCCTGCCACTGTCTGAACATGAGCGTGCATGTACCTAGAAACACATGCACGCTCCTTTCAGAAGTGTGTGCGGCTTTGCTACGATGTCACACTTGTGGGAGTCCCTCGCTGTGACTGCTGCCTAAGATAAACCGCATGTGTTTTTTATTTTATTTAAATAAATAATTTTAAAAAAAACGACGTGCGGTCCCCCCCCAATTTTCATTCCCAGCCATGATAACGCCGGCTGGGAGCTGGTGTATCCTCAGCCCGCAGCCGCCTGGTATAGCCGCATCTGTTAGATGTGACCATTCCGGGGCGATATTGGCTCATCTTGATTTGCCCTGGTGCGGTGGCAATCAAGATAATAGCAGGGGTTAATAACAGTGCATGGCTGCTATTAAACCCCAGGTTTGTGATCGCACAGGCGTCTGTGAGATACTCGCATCACAAACCTGTAAATGACAGTAAATAAACAAGACAGAGAATTCCTTTATTTGGAATAAAATACAAACGCAGCCTCCTCCTTCACCACTTTATTATCCCAACACCGTGCAGCTCCGACATAATCCACATGAGATCCAGCGAAGACAAATCCAGCTCTGCTACATGTCAGAGCGAGCAGCCATAGAGCACGGCTGCCCGCTCTGAGTGCAGTGTAGTACTGAGCCGCGATAAGCGATGACTGCACGGCAGAGCTGTCACAGGCTGGGGGGCACGTCAGCGTGCAACCAATCATAGCTGAGAGAATGGCTGGTGGGTGGGGAAATTACGGAAAGCTGTGTGATTGCGTACACAGGAAGTGAAAGCGCGACCCGGAAGCAGTGTGCCACCATGACAGAGTCTCGGTAAGTATGAAACGCTCATTTATTTATTGTTTTTTTTTCATTTTTATTAATTGCCGGTTCCGGATTGTGCAGCCGGAATCCCGCGCCCGGATCGGGCCCGGAAATAGTGCTGAAACCGCACGGATCCGGATATTTACAGTCCAGGCCCGCTCAGCACTATCAGGGAGCAATGGGTTCTGTTCAGACTACAGATTCTGGCATTCTGCCCGATAACTTCTCCAGTATCTGTGATCAACGCAAGAAGACTCGGGCATCAACCTGCAGAGTGGTAGTTCATAGGCAGGCTAGCAAGAGTTTACTCTCTGCTAGTCAGCTTGTTAGTCTCCTTTGATCATATGCTGTGGGAAAGCCAATCACATCTCCTCCCCTCCTACATATGCTGGCTAGATCCATCCACCTATGCCAACTATAGTTTAAGGTCTGGTGAGGTGTTGTGATCCAGTTTATCTGGTGATTGTGGTACTTTTTACGGAGTGCAGTTGTGGAGTTAACCCTTGTTGCCATTTTGTTTTTATGTTTCTGCTCTTGCTTTATACTCCTGAGTCTCTCATTGTCTATTCCTGTGTGTGTGTAGTGCAGTGTGTTAGAGTTCTGGATTTCCCTTGTCTCTCTTATCTGTCTTATATTATACTCCTGCCCCATCCTTCCCTGGTGGGAGAGAGGTTATCAGAGTAGTACTGGTCAGGAGCATAGCCAGCAATGGGAATAAGGCATCTCCAACATAAGGAGTATACCTGAGAATAGGGACAGCTAGTTAGGATCCCCTGGTGTGAGGCACCATGTAGGAGCCTCTGTCCCCTACTATTGTAACAGTCACCTTGTGACAAAACCAGGGGGAGACTGTATGCTGATGGCTGTGAGATAGTAAAGAGATTAGCACCTCTGTGTAACGGACTGATATGCAGAAACTTGGCAAGTATGCCACAGATTTGTGCAAGATAGTTGTACATGCTAGAGCTGTGTGGAGAGGCATCAAAGAGAAAAGTCAAGTCAAGCACTGAAGTGCTTGAATTGTTCAGTTATGCATGACAAATTAGATAACTTAGACAGGGAATTTTTCCAAATAAAGGTGAAGCTGCAGAGGAGTGTGCCAGAAGGCTACATAGAATGTCTCAAATGTTAGTCTTCTGCTATTGTATATATAAATGATCTACCTCTGTGGAAAGGGTTTCCTTTTGTTAGAATGTTTGCAACCTTCAAGAATCATTGCCTTGTACGAAGCTCCATAACCATCAAGCTAATTGCCCCTTTTTGAATAAACTTGGCTCTTATTTTTCTCCTGGGTGTGTCTGAATTCAGTTTGCCATCCATAGGTTCGGAAACCACTCTACCACCAAGGTCCATTGTATCATAATTTTAAATGGATGCAGTATAGTCCAGAAAATCCTTAAGGCCCCGTCACACGCAATGACATATCTAACGATATATCGCCAGGGTCACAGATTCCGTGACGCACATCCGGCATCGTTAGCGACGTCGTTGCGTGTGACACCAACGAACGACCATTAACGATGGAAAATACTCACCAAATCGTCCATCGTTGACACGTCGTTCATTTTCATGTGTGACACCTCGGTAACGATGAACTACAGCTTACCTGCGGCCGCCGGCAACTAGAAAGGAAGGGGGTGGGCGGGATGTTACGGCCGCTCATCTCCCCTCCGCTTCTATTGGGCGACCACTTAGTGACACCGCTGTGACGCTGCACTAACCGCCCCCTTAGAAAGGAGGCGGTTCGCCGACCACAGCGACGTCACTAGGCAGGTAAATCTGTGTGATGGCTCCGAACGATATTGTGCGCCACGGGCAGCGATTTGCCCGTGACGCACAAACAAAAAGGACGGGTACGCTTGCAAGCGATATCGCTAGCGATATTGCTGCGTGTGGCGGGGCATTTAGCCTTACCCCTCCTAGTTTTGGACAGCATTTACTGTTCACTGTAAGCTTGTGTATTGTGCATTTTTGCATTTTTGGGGGGGCATAAAATTGAATTACATACTTTTATTAGTTCATAATAATTTTTTATAGTAATAAAATATGCTAGTAAGGCATAATCTGCATTTAATCCATTGGAAATATTCAGTTATTGGGTGGTATTTTTCATAGTGGTTATTTGGGCAATATATAATTATTACTAAAATATTTGTATGCTACATCTTTTTTTCTGTTATTACCTTTACCTTTGTTAATTGGGATTAGGAATAAAGAAGAACATGTGCCATTAAAAATTAGTGACTCTTTTGAAATTCAATTTGCTGAGAATCGAGAATCAAAAGTTCTCAAAATCTGCCAACTTCACTGAAAAACATGTATGACTTTATTCTATTTTCCTCCCATTTTTCTGAGTGCTTTATGGCTTTTTTTCCCTGTCAGTATGACTAAGCTGTGTCGTCATCTCACTAGTCAGAGTCACTACAAAATGGCTACTGCTAGAGATGATAGAATATCGTAATATTCATAATCACTATACTCTTGTAACGAGTACTTCGTAATACTCGCATATTCATTCCGAATAGAGAGTACAATGCAAGTCAATGGGAAATGCTATTAATTTTCTGCCGGACCCAACAAAGAGGTCTGGGGACCTGAGGAAAAGGCTGAAATGGATGGGAAAGTGATGAAACTCTCTCTCTCTCTCCGCTCCCCGCACACGCCCCCAGCCACTACCCTGGTCTGAAACGCAGCCAGCCAATCACAATAATGCCACAAACAAGATGGCTGTGGCATTACTGGGATTGGTTAAGAAGCCCAGCATATTTAATGGCTGCCAATCAGGCACCAAACCTGCTGGGTGGGGCATACGAATATTAAAAGATGAGTACACAAAAACTCGCCTGAGGTCATGTGATCATTCTCTGGCTGATGAAATCTTTTCAATTGTAAAATGGTGGCGGCCAATTAAGGCCATTCTCATGAAGTGAATTGGAATTTCTTTTACTTTGACAGATTTAGCAAATTTCGGAAAAAAAAAGAGAACACAAATTCCATTTTCTTCAAATTGATTGGTTATCATGAAATTGCTTCAAGCATTTTTGTTAGAGCAAATTATGTGATTTAATGTGATTTAATAGCTACAAAGCATTATGGGTAAGTCCAATCAAGGTCATGTGATCCTTCTCTGGCTGCTGTATTTTTGTGCAATTTGTAAAATGTTGTACACAATATTAGGTTATTAACACTGGTTCTAATTAGTCAGTTTCAGCAAATTTAAAAAAAAATAACAGAAATTAAATTTGCATGAAGTCTATTTACTGATCTTTACTACCCAGAATACAAAATAACATTTGTGTGTAATATCTCATGTGATGCAAAATAACATCCCTCTGATACTTGCTCTATCATTCCATCATCCAGAGCACCAAGGTGACCCAGCTGCTCGGCAATGCTCCTGACAGCCAACACCAGTCATACATTATTTGGTCCATAATGTTTGTGGTGATTAAACAGCTAGTAAAGTGTCTGTTGCCCATATTTTTGCCATAAAAGTCAATAAAAGCTAAAAATACAGATAAAATTTCTGCTCATAGAAGTCAATAGAATCCTATTACAGATATGTATCTTAATGCTCCAATGGTTCATATGTGAAGAACATGGATAAGGAATTTTTCTATAAATTGGTAGGGAACTAATTATGAGCTACAAAATATTAAGATAATGCAGAATGTTTGATTAACACTATATTTTAATCATTAAAGATATGTAGAAAATAGTTTGGGATGTTGTTGTTGTTGTTATTATTATTATTATAATTATTATTATTATTTATTCACTTGTTTATTCTACTCCCTTATATATTATTAATTTAACAGCTGCTTTGTTATTATTATTTATAATAATAATGATAAAAATAATTTTATTCACTTATATAGAGCTATTAATTCCACTGCTTATAATTATTATTATTATTATTATTATTATTATTATTATTATTATTATGTATTCATTTATTTTACTCCCTTATATATTGTTATTAATGCCACAGCTTTGTTGTTGTTGTTGTTATTGTTATTAATAATGATAATGATATAAATTATTTATGTTTATTATTAATAATAATAATAATAATAATAATAATAATAATAATAATAATAATAATAATAATAATAATAATAATAATCATTAATGATAATATAAATTATTTTATTAATAATAATAATTTAATTCACTTTTATAGAGCTATTAATTCCACTGCTTATTATTATTATTATTATTATTAATAATTTTACTCATATAGAGCTAATAATTCAACTTATTATTATTATTATTTTATAATACATTTATTTATTTTACACACTTATATAACTCTTGTAATTCCACAGCGCATAACAGACGTGATTATTATTATTTATGTTATTGTTTTACATAATGCAATGCATCTAATTAATCTATGCTAAATATTTAAAGTTAAACTCACAAAGTAAATTGAAAAGCACAGTATTATCTGCATTCATGTAATATGTTGCTCCCAACAGTACATATACATTAAATTGTAAACAAAAACTGAAATTTATAGCATAAAAAAACATGTCAAATAGTCAATCCATCTTCAAAATATATATTTTGCATGCTGTTTTTTTTTGGACGGTGAACAGTAATATTCATTTTAATTCTAAAAAAAAATGCTATAGTAGAAAAAAAAATGAAGAAAGGATGAAAATTATATCAAAGCAAGCTGTGCAGAGCCCATTGTTAAACTTCCCTGTCCGTAATGACAACTGTGACCTACAGAGGTAGCCCTTTCCTAATAAAGAGACAGGATAATACCGCATGGCTTCATTGTTTCCTACCAAAAAAATGAATAAACTGTTAAGTAAATACATTACCATCATAACACTGGCTTCTGATTCAATCAGTTTCAGTGGTGATTGCGAATATAAATTTAGTATCTTTTTTTTATCACTGTGAGACATATGGCATCTAAAAAGAGCGCTGATCATTTATAATTAAATAGTTTCATGGGAGTGAAGGCTTGAAACAATACTGTGTACTCAATTCTGTTATATTATCCATCTACTTCAGTAATCAAATATTTACATATATAAAAAAGTATATATATATATATATATATATATATATATATATATTATATATATATATATGTGTATATATAACATGGATTACTGCTTTTTTTAGATTATATCCACAATCTCCACCATTCTTTAGGATTGACATTTACATTTGCATGTAAATAAACGCAGAATGACAAAGAATACAATCTCATATACAGTACTACTAGCATTCAGCAGTAAAGAAGAGATAGCCCGCTCGCTGCTCCCAATCACCAAGTGGTTGCTATAGTTACAAGGTCAGAAAATATGCCTTATCCCCAGTTGTCCAAGGCTTGCACATGTCACTTCTGAAACTATGAATTTTATATACAGGTCAGGAGATGAATACCTAAGAAATAAACAGAGAGCTGGACGATAATTGCAGATAATGCTTTTTACATCTTTGCGTTTTTTGCAAACGTATTATTTTTTTTTGGGGGGGGGGGGATTCGTAGAATAATATGTGTTTAAAATAAGGGCAGTCGTCTCTTATTTCTTTTACAAAGTTTCATTTATTTTATGCAATTTATTTACCCTGTGCTTTAAAAATGAATGATTATTACAGCGAATATTTCTAAATATTTAATTTTATAATATAAAAATGTACATTTTTGTTAAATATAAATGTCAGTATTATTTTTTAGTTTATTTTATACATTTTGAGTTAACTCGAAACAAAATGAAATTGCTGCAATATTCGGCCGGTTTTGTGACTAGCTAACTTATCTCAAATCAATTTACACTTGGAAAAGTCTTTTAAAATTTGCTTTTAAAAAAAGAAAAAAAAAGTAAAAACTGGAAGTCTTGTGAAACTCCCGTCAAGGAAAATAAAAGGCCCTAAGGAGACTTAGACTTTTGCAAGAAAAGGTAGGTCAAATAATCTACGATGGCGAGCCACTAATGTGCATGGATCTGTGTATTCGTAATCTGCATTTATTATATGTTCTTGATCCCGGTTCCTGGATTACATGCAATATACTTATAACTTGAGCCCCTTTTTTGTGAATATTTAACTTCTAATTACGTGAAATGCATAATTGCCTAATTATCGATATTAAAGTATAGTAAAAAAAAGAATTACACATTTATTTTCTTGCAAATCGTATTTCTTATATTGCATTATTTTTCCCTTTTTCTATCATAAATTACATTTTCTGCTTTGCACATTGATGTTAAAAGCATTGAATAGAAAGAAATGGGGCATATAAGACTTAATGGTGGATATATTGGTCCACCTTCCCTCTGGATTGTAGCTTTTGTTCAGATGAACCTGTTTTTCTTTTCTTTTTTTGTTGGTCAGAAAAGATTAGTCCTTACATTGATAACAATCCTTCCTATTTTTTTAGAAGGCAGCATTCAAATGAGAAACTAAGTACATTTCTTTTCAAGAGGCAATTTACCCCATGATGAGATATGCTTTCACTTTTTTTTCTTTGACATTCTAGCATCTAGCAGCACAGCAGGTATCCAGAGGTTAGGCTTCAAATAAAGGATAACTACATTCTTACATTAATAGATGCCATTGTATGAATTTGTCATATTATTGCAGCATTTAGTCCCTTTAATTGTGCTTTTAAAATTATACATGATAAAGCTGTCCAGACTGAGGTTACAAAATATCCTACCTATTCTTTCCTAATAATTGTTCTGTTTCTAGAATGCTCTCGTCTATTTTTTTTTTCACACACTCTTCTTGTGACTGTAGACTAAAGAAGATTTAAAAGGCTTTATTTCACAGCGAATTCTGTACAAAAACACAAAATAAAAATAATATAATGGTATAAAATATTTATTATATTATGTTCCTAAATATGATATATTGATATGCTCAAAAAATAAAAGCAAAAACATAGAATATAATATCTATCTTTTTATCTATCCCTCTATCTATCTATCTATCTATGTACATGGAATAGATGGATAATAGATGCAGATGTAGATAGATAGATAGGTAGATAGGTAGGTAGATAGATAGATAAATACAACATAAATATGCTTTTGCTTTTATGTTTTGAGCATATCAATATATATCTATTTTATCTATCTCTCTCTCATATCTATCTATCTGCATCTAATATCTATCTCTTCATATATATCAATCCATTCATCTATGTACTATATATATAGTATCTATCTATCTATATATATATATATATATATATATATATATATATATATATATGTATATATCTGTGTGTCTATATCCATTAAATATATATCTACAAAAGATGCTGGTTAGAATTCTTTCTGTAGTATACTATATACTGCCTCCATATTTGACTGAGCACCCCTCCTATCAGCCTCAGGTTGATTTTAATTAGTGCTGGATCCCACCTGCTCTTTAATTCTTAGGCTTTTAACCCAGGATAGGCAAATTTGATAAGTATTAGGTTCAGACTCCCATCAAAGAAAGGTATGCCTTGTCGTGGCTGGTGGGCTCTCATGAGTTGGTCATTTTGTGCCCGAAGTACAAATGAAGTGCCCTTCATTTCATCAGTATATTCTATATAGTAGTAATGCAGCCCTAAGTTCATATATTCAATGTTTGCATACATCGTATTACAAACAGAGCCTGCTATATTGATTTTTATCTATTTATCTATTTCTCTATCTTTGTATCTATCCATCCATCTATCTATATTTATATACCTATCCATATTTGCATCTATCTATCTACCCATCTTTGTATCTATGTATGTATGTATCTATCTACCCATCCCATATCTATCTATTTATCTATCTATCTTTGTATCTATCCATTCATCTATCTACCCATCTTTGTATCTATCTACCCATCACATATCTATCGATCTATCTATCTATCTATCTATCTATCTATCTATCTATCTATCTATCTATCTATCTATCTATCCCATATCTATCTATATCTATCTATCCATCTTTCTAGCTATCTATCCCATATCTATCTATTTATCTATATATATTTATCTATCCATCTATCTAGCTATCTTTGCATCTATCCATTCATCTATCCATCTGTCCATCTTTGAACCTATCAATCCATTTATCTATCTTTGTATCTATCATCTATCTATCTATATATATATATATATATATATATATATATATATATCAATCTTTGCATCTATCTAATCTATATATTTATCCATCCATTTTTGCATCTATCTATCTATCTATCTATCACCTATACATCTTTGTATCTAGCCATGCAATATCTATTAGCTAGCTATCTCCTATACATCTTTGTATCTATTCAACCATTCTATATCTCTCTATATATTTCTATCCAGCTATCATCTTTATATCTATGTAACCACTTGCTATCTATCTATCTATCTATCTATCTATCTATCTATCTACCTATCATTGATCATAGATAGTAAATACAGTTACACCTGGAGCATATTTGTGTAAAGGTGTTTCTCTCCAACTATGACCTTTTTCTATGGTCATGCGAGATTATGTTGTATGTCTTCTGGCCTACATGCAACCTTGCCTATTAGTCAGTCCCCAAACCATTGATGTGAACCATCAGCCCTATGATTTCTGTGGTTCATTCATTTTGTGGTTCTCTAACGATCTCTGCCCTAGCTCTAAATCCTGCCTTTATTGTAGACAGAGCTGACAACAGGCAGCCTTGTCTTTCATTTCCTTGATGTACTTTGTACTGCAGTATGGCTTTTGTTAGTATTGATGCAAACATTACCATAAACCACCACCTAGGGACCAGAAACAATTGACTAACTGTTTTCAAATCCAATACACTTAAGTTGATCAGACACAAAGTTTAAGTACAGTTTGCTATAACAACAGTTATGCTGTGTGGCCTCAACCTTTATAGACTGAAAAATAAAGGTCAATGGCACGTAGATGCTTGTGTCAAGGCAGAGCACAATACAACGTATTCCAGGAGTGTTCTGTATAAGCAGATCCAGGAACGCATTCTTTTACCTGCACAGCCATGCAGTCAACTATTTATTTTTTTAAATAGTGGTTGATTCTAAATTTTCTTAGCTTTAAAAAAGGTTGAAAATAAATTTGTGAGTATAAATCATATAATAATTGTGAAATCTTCATTCTTTATGATGGGGTTATATGCATTTCAGACCGATTGATGCAGAATTTTCTCAGTCAAATTCTAAACAGCAGGCTGACAATCACCGGACTCATTAAAATAGAATATTTTGCAGCATATGGACGGTTTTCAAAGTTAGCTGTGTGGTAAATGCAAAACGGTGGCTGACCCTTTTTGTGTAAAGAGCAGTGGCGGGGTCATTTGCTTTTTGAGCGTTGTTAGATCCACATTCAGATCTTTGTAAAAAAGGCCATTCACTTTCCATATGATGCTTCAAAGATGTCAGCTGAATCTTTGAAGTTTTCCCCTAAATTAAAGAAAAGGGGACATGAAAACACATGAAATGAAAAAAAAAAAAAAATTGCAAATATGATCTTCAAAATTAGAATGTTCTAATAAAAATTCATATCGTCTTTAAAAATAGTAAAATAAAAGTACAATTATTTTTCACAAATGTAAAAACCACCCTTAAAACGCTAAAAGCCTGGCACAATTACATTTCGGCCTAAAAGAACATAGAAAAACATCTATCTGTATATGCTAATATGTAAGTAAAGGATCATTTTGACAGTGTCCTCTAAGATTTTATTTTTCTAATATTTACATTATTTTATAAATGGGCAATAAAATTGATAAATTCTGTAATTTTACATTAAATTTGGGTCATTATTATACATGTAAAAATCTGTTTAAAAAAAAAACAAACTAAGGCATAGTCCAGCGTATAAAATATTTAGTATTTGAGAAATAAATGTACCCTTATCATATACTGTGTGAGCATCTTAAACAAGCTCGCTGAAGTTTATTCTCCACAACAGATGCAGGAAAGCAAAAGTGATTTAGGCTTTAAGTTCATCGTGTCATACCCTTCTTGACATCATTTTATTTTTTAAGCATCATCCAATGGACCGTGTAAGATATATAGGGGTTGAAGGCTTTGGCTGTAGAATTTATGTTCAGCTTCTTGAACTGAAATATCCCTTAATAGGATTTTCTGATGGACTTTCTCTCATGGTTCTAATTGTATGATATTTTGCTATTTGTAAGCAATCCTCTTCGACTAATATGAAATTCTATACATTTAATTATTCCTATAGCTTAGATTGCCTGTTATATTTAATCCGACATTTAAACAAAGATGAAAAATAAAATAACTGATTTACAACCAACAGGAGGCATCATAATTCCATCCCATGGATGGCAATGTACAATATTTTATTCCTTACTGGAAACATCTAGTATTCCTATGCATAATTTATATTTGTTTGTGGTTATTGCATGTTCATGAAATGCATGTACACTGAGCATATGCAACATACATGACAGATACGGCACACGAAGAAGATAATTAGCAATAATAGATAAAATATACATAGATGTTTACAAATATAAAATAGAATTGTTTTGTTTTGTTCCCTATACTCCTTAAACTGTACTTTCATGCCTTTATCTAAATTTTATGCTTTGCTAGGCGCACCCAATACTAAACGTATGCACGTGGATTTAGTCATCAAATTCAGTTTTTTCATTCAGTCCCATGGTCAAAAGTGTATAAAATCCAGCCACTGGCCTTGCCATTATTATCATTTGTAAAAGAATGGCTCATTCTAAGGCTATGTGCCCATGGGAGAAAATACCTACGGATCTATCCACAGGTACGTCCGCAGGTATCCCACAGCAGCTCCCCGGAATCCACAGCTATCCATTGCTGTGGGATTCCAGCAAAATATCTACGGTAAACCTGCGGACATTCGTGCGACTTACCTGCGGAGGTCCCGCCCTGTATCTCCATAGTGGAGAGGTGGGAAGTCGCAGATATTTCTTCATGAATAATTGACATAAAGTTACGTGCGGCTGCGGGACATCCGCAGCATATTCTGTAGCCGCACATACCACACCATTGATACAGCACTCCCCAAATCCCCTAGGATAACATGGTGAGTGTCTGTACTTGCTAAAACCTGCGGATTTATCTAAAAAAAATCCAGATAAATCTGCAGGTTTTCCGCGACAAAATCCGTGGGTACGTTGTCCCATGGGCACATAGCCTTAAGATAGCCTTAAGATTGATACCAGCATGGTCCAGTGCTAGGACATCACTTCTGGAACAAATCAGTTCATGAATTTTTTCACTCCTGAGTCCTAAATATTCAACTCGTCTTTGAGTGTTACAATTGTAAAGTGGAAGCATTTTGGGGGCCACAGCAAGTCAGCCACAAAGTGATAGACCACTTAAATTTAGAGTAGAGTCCTGAGGTGTATGGTCCTCAAACGTCATCCATGCTCCAAACCAGAGTTCCAAACCTCATTGGGCATAAAATCTTTCCATAGGGAATTTAGATTGTGAGTTCCATAGTGGACCAGTGTGAGTTATTTTATTTTCTGCACAGCACTAAAGGTGATATTTAAACCGTAGAAATAATTATACTAATCATGGCTCAATAAAGATATCAAACCCATACCTAAAGTACACTGAGAAAAATGGAAACAATGTTTTTAACTTTTGATTTTAAGCTCCATAGCTCACTATCCACTATAGCTTTGAGTGTGAGATTACGTTCATATTATAAACCATCATCTTGGCTAATCAAATGCTTAATAGTTAAATTTATGTATGAAATAGTTATGCAGATTCTTGTCATGTCACTGCATTGTTACTGTTTTGCTCCCTAAATTCTAAATTTAAAATTTTATTATTTTGTTAGCAATTGTAAATACAACCTTTGGCTTTCAACACTGCCTAAATCCTTCTGCGCATGCTCTTGGAATCAGATTTAGGTCAAGACATGCTTGAATCTGATCAAGTCTCTTCTGCACGTTTGCAATGTTAATGCATAACTGGTTGACTCACTTGGATATGCTTTTTTTCCAACTCTATCCCAAGTGTTTGATTGGCGTGAGGTCTGGGAACTATGAGCAACAATCCAGTACCTCTACTTAATTGTCATTGGCCATTTCTTCACCAATCTCAATATACTGTATGTTTCAGGTTGTTGCCCTGCTGGAATACTATGTCGTCCTTTTCATACCCATCGTAATCGAGTACATGAAGTAACTCATCTTATGGGATTCTCACATATAGCTCAGCATTGAGACCACAATTGATAGTGGTCAAGTATCCAACACCTTTGGCTATTAAAAAAACGACACTGAACTTGATAGCTACTTTAATTTCTTAATCCGTTAGCCCCTTTTTATCTTGTTTTTTCCAGACCCAATTGCACCAATCAGAGTCTAGTCTTTTGACTTTGGTCTCACAACTTCAAATCACTGGTTTCCAGTCATCTACTGTCCACTTTTTGCAGCTTTTTGCAAACTCCAGTCGACACTTCGTATGACGATATTGGAGTTGAGGCTTCTTCACCTTTTTTCGGTCCACCATTCCAAACTTGTGTAGTGTGCGCTGCACAATGCTCGCATGGATATCTGTAATCTCACTATTATGAAGCATATGAGTCCCCTCCACTGTAGTGTTTGTCACAACAGAAATGATAGACTTTGTGATGGGCCAAAATGATGACTTGGATATTTTGACTAGAAGTACACCTCTTGGCTTTTGAATGGATAGAAGGACTTCAGTTTGTATTCTTCAAACTGTCACGGCACTCACATGAAGCAGTTTGTCAATTTTCTTGGCTGAGAGACCGCTATTAATGAGCTGGATGATGCTTTATCTCCCTTCTTGGGAAATCATCTTCCTCAATGCTCCTTTATTTGAACCAGTGACCTTTTTCTTGGAAATAAACTTAATAGCACAGTGAGCTATTAGAAAATGTAAAAACACGATGTAATTTGCAGTATACAGGGAAAGAAAGATTTTTCCACCACCAGGAGCAAAATAGTAACAATGCAGTGACACGGCAAGAATATGCATAACTAATCATATGCTAAATAGTTGCATGTCAAATTTATGTCTAAGATATCCAAGAGGATTGTTTGTAAAATGAAGGGAGTCTCATGTTCAAAGCTCTAGTGGAATGTAAGATATGGAGCCTGAAAGTCAAAAGTTAAAAACATTGTTACCCTTTTGCTCATCAGTGTACATTTTTCAAGTACGATGACCTTTGAACTTATCTATAATGTCCATTCTAGGGCAAAACTGTTTTGTAAAAAACAAATAATATATTGTTACAAGTTCTCAAGACTATGAGGATATATGGTGCCAGTTACATTTTTATTTAATGACTGTTATTTTTTAATATTGTTGTATAAATCTTATGTTGGAGAAAACATCATTTATTGGAAAAAGATGATGCATCCATCTTGTACAGTTTTAGATAAAATATAGCTCGATATACCTCTACATATGTATAACTGAAATACTTCAAACTACTTTAAACTCTGCATTGAGGGTTGATACTTGCTGCAATTTAAACCCTGATTTCCTTGGATGAAGCATTAAACACACCAGTCTTACTGAAGGGGCATTTTTTAGTGCAATGTGCCAAATCCGTTTGGAAACGCACACCAGGTAATGAACTCCACACATTTTCTCAGACTGGAGTAACATTTCTGGTGAAAGAAACACCTTCAGTCTTGCTGAATTTACTATGTATTGCCGTGCCCTGTCCCACCCTTGCTCCACCCCAGTTCTGCCCATTTTGAAGGAGCTGCTTCAGGTCTCTAACACACATCCGTGCCGCCGGTACGTGTTTGGCAGTTTTTTCACGTACCGGCGGCACGGAGACACGTGGACCTATGTTTTCACTATTGTATGGACACCTGTAAGTATTTTGGAACGGAACGTGTGTCCGTTCTGTACTTACGTGTGTCCGTGATTTTTGCACGCTGACATGTCCACGTAGTCTCCGGCAGCACGGGTGTCACACGGCCCGCACCCGTACCACACGGATGTAGTGTGGCTGCGGTTCCGTGTGACACGCGCCGGAGAACACGTGTCATTAATTTTAAAATAAAAAAAACAAATACTCACCTCCACCAGCCCCGCAGATTCTACTGCTGCAAACTGTTCCTGCCGGCCGCCGCTCGTTGTGAGCGTGTAAAGGAGGTGGGCGTGCTGTCCGGGGCGCTGATCTCCGCCCCTCCGCTCGGCCGGAAGCAGCGTCAGCGGGGAGTGGGCCGAAGATCAGGACCCTGGACAGCAGTACGGACCACGTGCGTATGTAAATTACCTGTTCTCCGTGTGCTATCGCGGATAGCACACGGAGAACACACGTGGACCGCACGTACCCAAGACACGTACTTACCACACGCAACACGCAGGGAAAATACGTTTCTCGCGGCACGTGCGTGATTTTAATGGATGTGTGTTTCAGGCCTCAAACTGACGGAAAAATGCCAAAAGTCAAATGTCAAATTTTGAGTGTTTTACACTGTTTAACACATTCACTATTACCATACTCGTATAGATGACATAATTTTTTTTAAAGAAGAGCTGGGATATACACGTGCATCTCAATAAATTGGTTAATCAAAACGTTAATTTCTTTCAGTTATTCAATACAAAAAGGGAAACACATATATTATATAGTCATTACGCACAGAATGATCTATTTCAAGTGTTTATTTGTGTTAATGTTGATAGTTATGGCTCCCAGCCTATGAGAACCCAAAAGTCATAATCTCAGAAAATTAGAATATTATATAAGACCAACTAAAAAAATGATTTTAAAATGTTGGTGCCTACTGAAAAGTCTGTACAGTAAATACACTCAATACTTGGTCGGTCTCCTTTTGCATGAATTACTGCATCAATGCGGCGTGGTATGGCGGCGATCAGCCTGTGGCACTGCTGAGGTGGTTTGGAAGCCCAGATAGCTTTGATAGCAGCCTTCATCTCATCTGCATTGTTGGGCCAGAAGAATTATTTTGGTTTTATTTTCCCACAGTCATAGCCATAAACATCTACAAATTATTTCAGTTTTTTAAATAAACTTCACTTCATTGTTGTTTGAGAGACACCAATTTAACATCTGATATGTGTAATATTTTTTGCAACTTTTTAGTGAGTTAAATGCAGAAAAAAAATATTTTTAATTACGTCATTTACTAAACACCATAACTATTGTATGTACTGTATTTTAAGGGTTATAATTACAGGAATACCAAATATGTTCCCATTTAGTTCTTAATTTGTGACTCTTTTTTTTTAACCCCTTCACGACCTTTGACGTATCTTTCCGTCATGGAGCGTGTGTCATTAGGCCCCGCCCCCTGCTGCGGGCAGAATGCGGCGATCGGTGTACATATCAGCTGTTTTCAACAGCTGACATGTGTTCCTGCATGTTACGAGTGTAATCGCATTCCACCTGTAACATTAACCCCTTACATCTCGCTGCAAAAGTCTGGCAGCGAGATGTATATAAGCGCGGTCTCGATTTTTACTTACCGCCGCCCCCACCGGAAGTCACGTGAGTGATTACGTGACTTTCGGTGGTTGCCATGGTAGCACAGGGTCATGTGATGATGTCGCGGGCGGGGAAGGACGCCACAGTGCTGCGCTCTCTAACACTCGGGTCCGGTGCTGCTGCGGTGGCGGCTCGGTGGCTCGAGTGGTGGGCCGGATCCGGGGACTCGAGCGGCGCTCCTCGCCCGTGAGTGAAAGGGGGTAGTTTGGTTTAGGGATTTGATCTGTGACGCCACCCATGGGTTGTGGTGAGGTTGGGCACCACCGCTGCTGATGACGGGGATCCCGGGAGCGATGGCAGGGAGCAGCTGGGATGTTGTTTTCCCCCTCCGTCGGTAGGGGATGGTGGTCCCGGGGCCCGGTGAGATGACTGGGAGGCAGGGTAGAATGGACTGCGCAGCGCGGTGCCGGATGGCATGGTTGTACTCACTCAGCCACAAAGGTACGCAAAGTCTCTGGTAAACCAAACGGCTGGATGGACGGGTCCCACAGCCGGCTGCTGTAGTCTCTCCCGGATGGTTAGTGGTGGCTGCCTTTCCCTGCACCTTTGTGTATGTTCGGTCCCGATGGCTTCCCAATGGTAACCCGCTCCCCAGCGTGTATATGTGCCGGAGGAGCCCTTTTGCCCGCAGGCTCTGGCCCTTAGAACTCTAGCTGTGGCGGTAGCTGTATTTCCTTTTGCTGGTTGGACGGTTGCCTTCAATCCGGTCTTGGCTGTTAGGAAACCCCTGGGGTTCCGGTCACTGACGGATTTGATCTCTAATGGCGACTCCAAGCCTGGTCGGGGTCCGTAGGCCCTGCCTGAGCGTGCTGGCTTCACTTCGCTCCCCGGTTCGGTACCGGCGGGCCACCGCCCGTCCCCGGTCCTACGGTTTCGCGTTGATCTGCCTCTCCTGCAGACGGCCACTACCATCTGCCAACCTTTCTCTTAGTGCCTGGGCCACACACCCGGACACGGTCAGTTTACTCCTCCACTTCCACTTCACTCCTCTCACTTTCCTAACTGCACTCTACTCTGCACTCACTGATCTGACTTCCTTTTCCCGCCTCCAGGACTGTGAACTCCTTGGTGGGTGGGCCCAACCACCTGGTTCCACCCCACCTGGTGTGGACATCAGCCACTGGAGGGAGGCAACAAGGATTTTGTGTCTGGCTGATGTGCCTGTCTCGGGGTGGGAGTGTATGATGTAGTACCTGTGACAACCTGGCTAGTCCAGGGCGCCACAATGACGCCTGCAGCTATGACGAGTCACTTCAGATTTCACTCGGCTCGGAGGCCAGTGAAGCAGGAAGTGACCGTATCAGCTGTTTACAGCTGTATAGCTGTGATCAGCAGATAGTGCAGAAAGAAGCTGTGATCAGCAGATAGTGCAGAAAGATCGGATTGCTGATCGCTATAGCCCCCTAGGGGGACTAGTAAAATAAAAAAAAAGTAAAAAAAGTTTTAAAAAAAAACAAAAAAACCTAAAAGTTCAAATCACCCCATTGAAAAATAAAGGGTTAAAAAATAAATATACACATATTTGATATTGCCGCTTTCAGAAATGCCCGATCTATCAAAATATAAAATCAATTAATCTGGTAAGTGGCGTAGTGGCAAAAAAAATCCAAATGCCAAAATGCGCAAAATGCAATCAATCAATCAAAAGGCGATCAAACATAGCATCTGCACAAAAATGGTACCATTAGAAATGTCAGCTTGAGACACAAAAAATAAGCAATCACTGAGCCATAGATCCCAAAAAATGAGAACGCTATGGGTTTCGGAAAATGGCGCAAAACGTACGCCACTTTTATTGGATAAGCTTGTGAATTTTTTTAACCTTTCAGATACAAGTAAACCTATACATGTTTGGTGTCTACAAACTTGCACCGACCTCAGGCATCACAGCGACACATAAGTTTTACCATACAGTGAACACCGTGAATAAAACATCCCAAAAACTATTGTGTCATCACACTTTTTTTGCAGTTTTTCCACACTTGGAATTTTTTTGTTGTTTTCCAGTACAATATATGGTAAAAATTATGATTTCATTTAAAAGTACAACTTATCCCGCAAAAACAAGCCCTCATATAGCAAGATTGATGGAAAAATAAAAAAGTTACGGCTCTCAGAAGATGGGGAGCAAAAAAACAAAAACGCAAAAACGGAAAGTGCCCGGGGGCTGAAGGGGTTAATATGCAGTATTACAAAAGTAAAATTGGTGTAATTGGTTTTACAACTTTTCTCCTAACTTTTTTTCTAACAGAATAATTAAGGTCTGAAACCCTGGTCAAAGTTATCTGAGCACACAAATCTTCAAGAGTGTGGACATTTTGACATCTGCACATTTTCCATTTTTAAAATGTAAACAATGAAAATATTTTTTTTTGCCTAAAAACAAACAAAAAGAAAAACCTAAAAACAAGAATTGAAGGACTCTTGGCAGTTAGAAAAAGCGCTGACAAGCTGTGATACTTGCCAAAGGAGGTGCTACTAGGTACTAACCATGCAGGGTGCCAAAACATTTGCATCTGGCCATTTTCCTTTATTGTTAATTTAAAAATCTAAAAGAGGAAATATTGTTTTTTTGCCTAAAATACAAAGGAAATGTGTCATCTTTAACTTTATGCCTTTTAAAGATCATTTCATTTTCAACTTGCTTAACTGTCCCCAATCACTTAGTAATCCCTTTATTGTTGACAACAGCATACAGGTATCTTCCACATGCAATAAAGCTTGGTGGTTGGCTGCGCTGCAGCTTTTCAACTAACTTTATTAGCATACAAACAGCACCCTATCTCCGAAACTCAGACAGACTTTTTTAAAAGTCCATGTTCAATTTTGAGCCCCAGACACTGTGTGTGGCACGAAACCCGAACTTTACCATTCAGGTTCGCTCATCCCAAGTCTAGATTTACTCTTTGATGTATATGAAAAGTCTGAGAAGCAATGTGCCCGCTATTGTGAGTATAAAGTTGTCAACAGCCATCTGTTTAGTAAAAACTATGTGCTTCAAACTGACTGGTGGTTTCCTTTTGAGAAGCGTTTAACATTTGGTCTTTAACAGCCATCTGTAACATGCGGCCTACCACTGTGTGCCCATGTGATTTTTTTTTTTTTTTTAATAAAATAGATTTTTATTAATAATTTTAACAAATGAATGCAAACCATAAACATAGACACACAGGACTCCCTCTTGAGACTAGAGTTGAGCGCGGTTCGAGGTTCTCCATTTCGTGGCTCGAGTGATTTTGGGGGCTGTTCTAGATCGAACTAGAACTCGAGCTTTTTGCTAAAGCTCGATAGTTATAGATACGTTCGAGAACGGTTCTAGCAGCAAAAAGACAAGATAATTACTAGCTGGCTTTCCGCTGTAATAGTGTAAGTCACTCTGTGACTCACACTATTATGAAATTTCAGTGTATAGTGTGCGGGAACAGCGCATTCAGATCACTGCTGTTTGGATAATGGCGATCGCCATTTTTTTTTTTCCTTGTCTTCCTTCCCTAAGCGCGCGCGTGTAGTGGGGCGGGCCAGCATGTCAGCCAATCCCAGACACACACACAGCTAAGTGGACTTTTAGCCAGAGAAGGAACGGCATGTGTGATAGGATGTCCATGTCACATGTCCCTGCATTATAAAAACGAGTATCTGCCAGTCCAGACGCCATTATCTCTTCTGCGTCTTGGTGCCGCTGGCGTAGCTCCTGTCTCCGATACTGCTGTGTACGCTCTATACACAGGGCTATACAGAATAGAGATAGAAGTTTCTTTCAGCCCTTGTAAGGGCTAATACTGGCAGGGTCAGAGCCATAGGTGACAGTCAGGTCTGTGAAAACAGATTTTAACAGCTACACAAGATGACAGCGTCTGTGTAGCTAAGGTCAGGGATTTCCTCGCTGCATTTCCCCATTAGGAGGGATAGAAAGGGAGGCTTCCTTTCCTCTACCCAAACCCACAACCCTGCCACTGTACCCTCCTGCCCTTTGCACACTCAAGCTCATTGTTACTAAGCCATTATACTAGCAAACACTGAGGAAACTTAGTGGCATCCTAAAAGTGGCTGTTGTACTCCATTATTGTCCCACTAGTGCCAAGCTATTTCTAGCACCTCTGCATGACACCCTCCTGCTCTGTTTTTAATAAGCTATAATAATAGCAAAAAATGCTGCCATTTAGTGGCATACAAGAAGTGACTGTTGGACTTCCATTAGTGTCCCACTGGTGCAAATCTATTTGCAGCACCTCTGCATGACACCCTCATGCACATTTTGCTACGCTAATTTTATAGCTTATATCAAATTCCTTGCTGCATTTGATCATTCGGAGGGATAGAAAGTGAGGCTTCCTTTACTGTCCTGGTACCCACAGAACACGGCCACTGTACCCACCTGTCCACTTTTGTCACGCTATTTAATTTGCCCAAAGAGCTGACTCTTTTTCTGCCTTCCTAAAATTGTCTGTAATACTAAGTTAGTGTTCCTTTGCTGCCAAGCAAGGTACAACACATGTGCATTCTACACTCCTTTCCATTTCTGGAATGCAATTATTAAATGCAGGTAGTCAAGGCAATCTGTGACGAAGGTGCAGGTGTGGATATAATGTAGCCTGCATCCAATGTTGGTTTTCTCGATGTCTGACAACTCAACAATACCATCTGTTTCCACTTCCAAAACAAATGATGACCTGCCAATCACACTTCCTGTTGCGTGTAAAGGGGTGGAAGTTCAGTGTGAAAAACCATGTGAGACTGCTGTCCCCACAGTCACAGAGGATAAAGAGCACAGATGCACTTGATGGGGCAGGCGGTGGTTGCACAGGCACACTAGGCCGCATTGTAGCACAGTGAAATTCACATTGCGACTTATGCTTCATTTTAAGTCGTGTACAGGGTGGGCACCCCAGTATGCAGCAAAACCAGGCAACAGGAAAAGGACTCTAGTCAGTTGGGTTGAGAAATGATTGTTTAACTTTACCAAAACAAACAATAAGAACCATGCAAACAACTTAAATAATTGAACAATTTATTCTGTTGCCTACTACCTGCTAATCCCTCTGCGTAGCAGTAATTGTGTGTTTGTGCGCGTGTGTGTGTGTGTGTGTGTATGTGTGAACACGACTTACCAGTGGCGCATCACAAGAGCTTCCCAGTTATCTACGTAAACATAGACAAGACACATTACCCCCCCTGAATACCCTTGTTAGCTGAAGCCTCACAGATAAGGCAGATGATAACAGTGTGAATACAAACCACACAGCTCTGCAACACAGTCATGGAAATCTTGAAAATCAACAGTCAATGCAAACATGTGTTACTGTCCCTATATGATTTAAACTGTACGTGACAATTTGACAGTGCAGAGGCAGCAAGTCTTATTGTCTATAAATAGTCGGCCCACCCAGAACAGATGTGTTTTGCTAATAAAACAAAGTGTTGCGTGCCCGCATTGTCTGGGCACAGCCTACCGTACCCGGGTACTGTGATGTCCAGTTGCCAGATATACAGACTTTACGCTCCTCTCACGGTAAGCAGTATAGACAGCACGGTAAGAATGTTGGTCTGTGGCACAGGATGCTGCTCACTGGCGTTACGGTACTCCTCACCAAACTCCAAAATGACTCCCCTCACAATTGAACGAAGTGTTTCCGCGGTGGCTCCTTGCTGTAACACACACCTTTTAGCTTTTCCTTCTGTTCATAGACAGCATCTCCAAGTCCACACCCGAAGAGCAATTTCTCCTCCATGTCTAAGTGTGGAGAGGCATTTCGGGATACAGCGCATGCTCCCACACTCAGTGCGAAAAGCCTCTTTGCACAGGTACTTGCATTCCGTGCCGGGTCTAAGTCCTGTTTTGTGCCTAGACACCATGCTAAAGCTGATAGTCTTTTTTCAGAGACTGTATTTCATGCAACTGAGCATGCTCAGGCACTTACTGCATCAGAGACTAGGTCCGGTAATGAACTCTTTGGCCATGCCCCTGATGTGGGGGGCCCATATAGACCACAGGGCATCAGGTGTCCTGACGATGTGGCCAGGCCACTCCCAAATGGCTTGCAGAGGCCCGCCCCTATGACTTGTCACCTCATTATTGATGGTCAGACGATGACTGGTGAGGTGTTTGTGTCGTGGCAGCCATGAGGTCATTATTGAAGTTGCGGTTCCAAATAGGACGCTAGTTATGCAGGCCGCCACCACAGTTGGTAACGCAGAACGGTTAAGACCAGCTCCTGTCCTACAAGCCCTGCTTGTGCAGCCCAGTGGCATTAACAGGCCTGCTGCTGTTGATGCGCCTGCTGTCCACAGGTGTTGCCCCAATGCACACGGTCAGCGTACTCATTGGCCCCTGTGATGTTAACAGGGAGTTCCTGGGCTGGGTGGGCGTGTGGACCCTGTGACGCTAACAGGGCTCCCAGTCTCCAGATCCGAGTGGCGTCTAACTCGGTTCAGGCTACTATTAGTTTCATAGCCACACAGCTCTGTATCCTCCACCTAACCTTCCAGTTGCCAACCTCTCCTTTTCCATCTGGGAGCACGGTGGACATTGACTGCTGATGGGGATATATACCTTTCTCTTTCTTTTCTTATTAATTTTTGTTATATAGCGGTAACATAGTATATACCCCCTTATCCAAATCTGCCAGTCCCACCGTAACAGATGGTGTTTCTTCAGCAAATGTTACTTTTGCTTAACCAACAAACCCACGGACAAAAACTTTTTTCCCCTTTCCAACACACCTGTTCCCCTTTCCACCAGCATCTGTCCTTTTTCAACTCATTTTGTATATGACCAAAAGTGCAACTCTGCAGGGACACCGTACTCAATGCCATCTCAGCACAGCAGCCAGCCCTCGGTCCCTCATATGTGGACAAGTAAAAGACCATTTCCTCCTATCCATGACAAAGCGTTGAGATTCACTCTATGCAGCACTGGTGTTTAGTGGAAAAGCAGATCTAAGATTGCGTACCACCTTCTGCAGATACTCCTGTATACGTGCGTCCATTTCTATGGCAGGAATTATTTCGCCAAATTTTGTCTTGTACCGCGGGGATCTAACAGTGTGGCAACCCATAAGTTAGCATTACTTCGAATTCATACAATCGGAGGGTCATGTTGTAGGTAGTGCAGCAAGAAGGCGCTCATGTGTCTTGTGCATCCAGGAGGACCAAGTCCTTGGTGTGTTGGTGGTAGAGAGGTGAGAATCGTGCCTCCTTCCTCTGCCCTCTCCCCCCAACCTTGCACAACCGAAATGTGAGCAAGCTCTCACTCATCTGCTGAGTCTTCCATGCCCATCACCAGTTCGTCCTCCATTTCTTCATGGGCTCCTGCACCTTCCTCAACACTTTTTGCTGATACTATGCGCCCTTGTTAATCCCTCTCCCCCACCATGACTGCCGCCTAGGTGCCGCTGACCATCTGGACCTCGTAGATCATTATCCCTTCCGCATATGACTCCTCCTGTACTTCCTCCCCTTCCACTTGTCCCTACACCTGACTCCGAATAATGCTTAAAGTGTGCTCCATCATGTAGATGACCAGAATAGTTACGCTGAGAATGGCATTGCCAGTGCTAAACATCTTCGTCGACATTTGTAAACTGTGTAGAAGGGTGCATAGGTCCTTGATCTGACACCACTCCAGCAGCGTGATCTGCACCACCTCTGAATCAAGTTAGGCCAGGCTATATGTCATAACGTATTGCAGCAGGGTTCGGCGGTGCTGCCACAAATGCTGCAACATGTGCAGATTCAAATTCCTGCGTGTCGGCACATCGCATTTCAGGCGTTTAACCACCAGACCTAAAGACTTCTGGAGCAACGAAAGTTGTTGAGCTGCTGTGTGCGAATGATGGAAGTGAGTACATAGCGAGCGTGCCCGCTGCACAAGGCCATGTAGGCCGGGATGGTGTTTCAAAAATTGCTGGAGAATTAGATTCAACACATGAGCCACACAAGGCACGTGTGTCACATTGTCACGGCGAAGGGCCGCACCCATGTTTTTCATCATTGTCACACTCTGCCTTCCCTGGCTGCTGGTTAAGTGGAGACAACCATTGATGAAACTTGGTCTCCAGAGCTAATCGTCCACAACTTCTCAGTGGTGTGACTCACATTTCCCATACATTTCAAAGTAAACATTTGCCGCATGATGGCATTGAGCTCTGCTGCCAGCATAGTAAGGAGGAGGTGTGTGGTTTCCTTGTGTGCAGTTACAAGGAAGGGTGCCCTGACCACACAGGGTTTGGGCCGAGGTGAAGGACCCACATGAGGTTGAGGAGGCAGAAGCAGTGTATTAACTTCTACATACAGAGGAAGGATTGATACAACTCGTGGGGACAGCAAGACTTGTACAGCAGACCCTTCTCCATCTCTCCCAATGGTAACCCATTGCCCAGTCAGCGACATGTAACGCCCCTGTCCATGCTTACTGGGCCAAGTATCTGTGGTGAAATGCACCCTGTCACACAGTTTCTCAAAGAAGCGGTGATATTTGGTGTGACATGCTGGTGTAGCGCGCGCACGCCTATGTTGGAGAAGGAGTGGCGCCTGGGCATCAGCTCTTGGGGCACTGCGATGGGCATAAGGTCTCGAAAATCCTCGGTTAAAAAGGTTGGAAAGGAAGCATTTTGGTAGCCAACAGTTTGCAGATGCTGAAAGTCAAGCTCTAAGCCATGTCATGCCCTTCTAAAAGCATTTAAAACACAGCAAGGGGACTCCAACCACAGTCTCCCTCGTTTCCACTAATTGGGCCACACACACCCCACTTGACTGGCATCAGTTGACCCCCATTTTCAAGATAAAAAAGATGCTTTGCATGAAGCACTCTCAAAAATACGCGTGCCTTTCACCTCCCCTGGCTGAGCCAGGGGAAGAAAAGTCCTCTGAGAGCCATGACTTGTTCATCTTGGTGAACGTTAGTCTGTCCACATTGTCAGTGGACAGATGCGTGTCCTCAGCTGTCAGCACACCCCCAGCAGCACTGAGGACACGTTCCGAGAAAACGCTGGCTGCGGGACACAACAAGATCCCCAAGGCATTTCCTGGTGAGCTCAGGCAATTTATCCAGATTGGAAGCCTAAAATGAGCAGGGCTCAAGTTGCACAGTAATGGCATGGACGTTCCCTTGCATATACCCATATCTGTGTCTCCTCCTCTTTTTTTCCTTGTCCAGCTCCTTTGTTTTCGCATGAGTATATGTCCTTGTCACTTTCCCATGTGTTTGTGTTGTGTTGTGAGTTGTTTGTCACCTTTTGGACACCTTTGAGGGTGTTTTCTAGGTGTTTTTATGTGTTTGTGATTGCCTGCCATTGTTTCCTATGTGGTTTGAGTTCGGTTCGTCGAACATTCGCCGAACCAAACTCGAACAGGACCCCCCGTTTGACGAACCAAACTGGAGCCGAACCACAGCCGGTTCGCTCATCTCTACTTGAGACCCAAAAATAAAGTAGAGAATCGCAAACAATTCTTTCAGCTCTTTGAAAAGAAATACAAGTAAAGGACAAAACAAAAGAAACACACACACCAGGAAAAGAGACACAATAAAAAAATGAAAAGGGTAAAGGAGGAGAAAAGGAAAGGGAGAGGCAAGATAATAACAAAATATTCAAAAATAAGGAAAAGCTTGCTCTACGAACTTAATTCACAAAGGGAATGAAAAAATTAGAATCTAGATGGATGGCTCCTCCAATGAAATCAGGTGAAGATAAGGTGCAACGCTAATGGAGACGAAGCCCAAATTTCCCATTGTTTCTTAGTACGAATAGATCTCGCTAAATTAGATGTTAAAGAAATTTCTTGTTGGTAATCAGTATTAATTCTATTTACATGATCAGTACAGGAGATATTATCAGATTTCCACTTTGCATCTAAACACTGTCTAACTGAAATTAGAATTTGAGAAATTGTTGCAAGGCAATTCTCAGGAAAATCAACCAGGCATATGTGAAGAATCGCTGAAGGTGCCGTGGGATGGATTTTGACCTTTGTAACCTCAGTTATGAAGTCAAAGACGTGGTTCTAAAATTTAACAACTTTGGGACATGACCACCACAAATGACCAGGAGTCCCCTCCTCTGAACAGCCTTTCCAACATCGACATTGACAGACTCTCTCCCACAAATAGATGAGAGAAGGTGACCGGACCTTTACATTCTCATTGGGCCAGATTTAAGTCTGGGATGACAACTTCTAGAGACCTAACTGACATTTTCCTGAGAAGGCCCAAAAGAGTCGCGTCTCTCCAGGAAGACCAGTGAATACAGCAAGGCAGAAATAATGGCAAAGGGAACAACAGTTTATATAGAAATATATAGAACGCATGGAGACCCTTGATTTCTTGCCTCCCCAAATCAGCCTACCAATAAGCGACTGAAGTTTGGCAAGTGTGCGAGAAGAAAATTTGAGAGGGAGACATTGAATATAATAGATGATTTTTGGCAGGGACATCATTTTAAACATTTGTATCCTAGCCATCCAAGAGAGAGGGAGGGCAAAATAATGAGAAAATTCAGCCTCCAAGGTTTTCTGAAGATCAGCTAAGTTTTTTTGAACTATTTGTGTCGAAGAGGTAAGAAAAATAACCACATACAGTACAGACCAAAAGTTTGAACACACCTCATCTCTAGAACAACTATTAAGAGGAGACTTTGTGCAGCAGGCCTTCATGGTAAATAGCTGCTAGGAAACCACTGCTAAAGACAGGCAACAAGCAGAAGAGACTTGTTTGGGCTAACGAACACAAGGAATGGACCAATGAAAATCTGTGCTTTGGTCTGAGTCTAAATTTGAGATCTTTGGATCCAACCACCATGTCTTTGTAGAAAAGGTGAACTGATGGACTCTACATGCCTGGTTCCCACCATGAAGCATGGAAGAGGAGGTGTGATGGTGTGTTGGTGCTTTGCTGGTGTCACTGTTGGGGACTTGTTCAAAATTAAAGGCATACTAAACCAGCATGGCTACCACAGCATCTTGCAGCGGCATGCTATTCCATCCGGTTTGCGTTTAGTTGGACCATCATTTATTTTTCAACAGGACAATGACCCCATATACATCTTAAGGTTGTGTAAGGGCAATTTGACTAACAAGGAGAGTGATGGGATTCTACGCTAGATGACCTGGCCTTCACAGTCACCAAACCTGAACCCAATCGAGATGGTTTGGGGTGAGCTGGACCGCAGAGTGAAGGCAAAAGGGACAACAAGTACTAAGCATTTCTAGGAACTCCTTCAAGACTGTTGGAAAACCATTTCCGGTGACTACCTCTTGAAGCTCATCAAGAGAATGCCAAGAGTGTGCAGAGCAGTAATCAAAGCAAAGGTAGCTTCTTTGAAGAACCTAGAATATAAGACATATTTTCAGTTGTTTCACACTTTTTTAAATATTTCATTCCACATGTTTTCATTCATAGTTTTGATATCTTCAATGTGAATCTACAATTTTTAGAGTCATGAAAATAAAGAAAACTCTTTGAATGAGAAGGTGTGTCCAATCTTTTGGTCTGTACTGTAAGGTATACTGCCTTCCTCTCATTTGAAAGGCAATTTAAGTGCAAGCTTCTAATCCATAGACTGAAGGTATTAAAAAGGGGAAAAATGAAAGACTTTGTAGCATTTAACTTTTAGTAAGAAACAGAAGAAAAAGTGGTAAAAGTAGATATAATATGTAGTAAAGATTCAATATTGGAACATGAAATAACAAGGTCATCTCGATAGACCTATAAAATGTTTTGGGCTCCCGACTATAATACCTGAGATATTCATATAGGAACTAATGAATTCCGCCAGGTGTTGTACCGCTAAAGATACATTTTCAAAGATAAAGGACACCCCTGACGAGTCCCATTAGAAATAGTTACATTTCGGGAGATGAAACTTGAAACTAAGACTTTGGCATTTGGGTTTAATATAATGCCATTATCGCCGACTTGCTAGGACTGGTAATTCCAAATTCATGCAAAACACCATCCAGGTAGCCCCAGTGTACTCAGTCAAACACCTTCTCAGTGTCAAGAGACAAGAGTACACTGGGGGACCCATGTTCCCCTATTAATCCAATAAGGTCAATAAACCTTCAAGTGCCGTCTTTAGCTTGCCTTCTGGACATAAATCCTACCTGGTCAGGTCCTACCAAAAATGGGATAATTTTATGGAGATGGTTAGAGAGAATTTTAGAAAAAAATTCCCAAGGGTATTTGAAGGTTTCCTGGGTTTTGGTATAGTAGTTATTATAGCTTCTAGGTTAGAAGGAGAAATATTAGACATAGCTTGCCAATAATTATGTTCACTAAAGATAGGGACCTAGTATTCCTAAAAAATTATTGTAATAAGAATTAGATAGGCCATCCAGGCCAGGAGCAGATTGAAGTTTAAATGTTTTGACCGCTTGTTGAAGTTCCAAAAGAGTGAAGGGGGCATTTAAATTATAAACTACATTGCCAGTAAAATCTTAAAGTACAATTAATTATAAATACATTTAAAACATTCTTTACTATGCTACCTTCATAAACACTTTCTTGTATTTTTCAGATATCAATAAAAAAAGTAAAACAAAAAGTTACAAGTTGAAAAAATGAAAAAATTATATATAACACATATTGCATAAAAATAAAAAAACAATGTTTGCAATGGATTTCATAACTCCCTATTGACGGACGGCTAGCATGCAGCTATAGCATATATTTTCCTAAAACTGTTCCTCCAAAGTTGCAGGTAAATGAAAAATATAAAGGAATGCAACTAGGTCACAGTAATAGCACAGCAGGATATTCATTAAATAGATACGAATGTTTAAAACTATCTAAACTTGTAGGATAATAGGTCATGGACCTTCTGGAACAACATTGTGTAAAGCTTGTTTTATACAGACAGGCTTAGTGAGAAATCTTGCATATTGATGTACATACTGTATATCCCAGTATATTTTCCATCCAGGAGTTTAACTAGAATTAATCGGGCACCATATTAGGGTTGGAGAACCTTATCTTACTAACAGTTAACTGCAGAGATGGAGCAGAGGCATAGATACTAGGGATGATCGAATACTTCAAATATTCGGTTTCACGAATATTTGCCGAATAAATCACCACTATTCGACTATTTGTGAATATTCGACGCGCAATGTAAACCTATGGGAAACCCGAATAACAACTATTCAGAACTATTCGGGCTTCTCATAGACTTACATTGCGGATCGAATATTTGCGTGGCGGCGACCTATTAGTCGGATATTCGCGAAGCCGAATTTTTGAGGTATTCGATCATCCCTAATAGCTACCCTTTAATACCACTCCAGGAGCATCTTTTTTTCATTCTTTTTTTCATATTGGAATTCAAAAAGCCAATTTTTGGTTCTTCATTTGACATAACTTGTATGAGGGCTTAATTGTTTTTGCAGGAATGACTTTTATTTGTCAATGACAACAATTTGGAGTACATACAGTACAGACCACTTATTGAAAGAGTTTTTTTTCTTTTCATGACTCTAAAAATTGTAGATTCACATTGAAGGCATCAAAACTATGAATTAAAACATGTGGAATGAAATACTTAAAGTGTGAAACAACTGAAAAAAGTCTTATATTCTAGGTTCTTCAATGTAGCCACCTTTTGCTTTGATTACTACTTTGCACACTCTTGGCATTCTCTTGATAAGCTTCAAGAGGTAGTCAACGGAAATGGTTTTCCAAAAGTCTTGAAGGAGTTCCAAGAGATGCTTAGCACTTGTTGGCCCTTTTGCCTTCACTCTGTGGTCCAGCTCACCCCAAACCATCTCAATTGGGTTCAGGTCTGGTGACTGTGGAGACCAGGTCATCTGGTGTAGCACCCCATCACTCTCCTTCTTAGTCAAATAGCCCTTACACAGCCTGGCGATGTGTTTGGGGTCATTTTCCTGTTGAAAAATAAATGATGGTCCAACTAAAGGCAAATAGGGTGGAATAGCACGCCGCTGCAAGATGCTGTGGTAGCCATGCTGGTTCAGTATGCCTTCAATTTTGAATAAATCCCCAACAGTGTCACCAGCAAAGCACCCCCACACTATCACACCTCCTCCTCCATGCTTCACGGTGGGAACCAGGAATGTAGAGTCCATCTGTTCACTTTTTCTACAAAGACACGGTGGTTGGATCCAAAGATCTCAAATTTTGACTCATCAGACCAAAGCACAGATTTCCAGTGGTCTAATGTCCATTCCTTGTGTTCTTTAGCCCAAACAAGTCTCTTCTGCTTCTGCTTGTTGCCTGTCCTTAGCACTGGTTTCCTAGCAGCTATTTTACCTTGAAGGCCTGCTGCACAAAGTCTCCTCTTAACAGTTGTTCTACAGATGAGATGGTGTGTCCAAACTTTTGGTTTGTACTGTATAACTTATTAGCTACTTTTTAATAATTCTATGGGAAAAAAAATAAGAAAATAAAAAAAATAGGAGTTTTGCTTTTTTTTTTTTATTACGCTATTTAGGTGATGAACAAAAAAAGTGTGCACTTTATTTTCTATGTGTGATTATGGTGATAACATATGTATATTTTTGTTTATATTATTTACTTTTATACACAATAAATATCCTGAAACAAATAATTTTGTTTTTGTGTATATGTATATTATGAGTGATAACTTTTTTACAAAAAAAATATGAGGTCTATTGTTTTCTAGACAGCAAACAACTTTTTAGTCACTTTTTATTATACTTTTTGAGGTGAAAAGAACCTAAAAACAGCAATTCTAGATTTTTTTTTGTTCACAATCAGTAAAATTAACACAATCACTTTATTCTGCTTGTTGGTGTGCTAATGAGAAAAGGACAAAATGCAGCAGTTAAAAGAAGTATTGAATAGATCACCAATTTGCTACGTAAATATATTTCTAAAGGTGTTATTAACTTGAATTTCTCACCAGATGTAAGTAATAACCCAACCAATGCACACAGGCAAATAAATCAAACTATATATGTTCATACATTAAGTTATGTATAATAATAAGAAATGACAACAGCAAAAAGTATTGAACAATTTAAGAAGGAGAGTTGCAAAAAGTCATGGAAAGTCACGACAATAACTGAAATGAAACAGTAATTAGAAAGCAATCCTGCCTCTTAGTTGAAATAATAACAACTGGTTCAAATGATGGCTTACAAAAAAAGTGTCTAATTACCGAGGTGCAACACAAGAAACATCTCACGATGAGTAAAACTAGTGAGGTTTCTCAAGAAGTTCACAAACTTATTGTTGAAAAATATACTGGCATTGGTTATGAAGAATTTCTAAACTACTGAAGGATTCCAGTGAGCAATGTTTGGGTCATAATCCGGAAGGGGAAAGAACATAACTTCATCATAAACAAATCAAATGATGCATATTTATATAAATATATTTAGCTTTTTTCCCTATATGGAGATTAATGCATCAGTGGTCGGTGCCACTTTATTGACCTTGATGGTAATGTCTGCAGTGGCCAGCTAAAATAATAGAATATAGGATACCAGTGTATCAAACAAATTTAGGATGCAATTAAGCCTACTCGGTCAGCTTAGCTCGGCAAAGATATACATAAAATTATAAGATAACTTCCAAAAGTGCAAATAGTACCCATTGTGACGTCACCTCCAGTGCTGTGCTCTGTTTTACAGTTAGCTGGGAACACCGATGGCCTAGGCGTCCCGGGCACAACATCGCTTCACGAGGGGCACCTTTGCCTTTACATAGTGGGATAGACCCGCATGGCATGAAGATTCCGATCCATCCCAGTGCACCTGACTTTTTGAATGGGAATCAAGGAATTATCAGTCGCGTTCATTAGACATGAGCCACTACTGTTATTAATACCATGAGTACTCATTGTATACCAAATTTAGTTTTTTACATGTGTATTTGCTAACCTGAGAGCTCTCTGCAGTTAAATGACTGTATGACTGAACTATATTTTTATCTAACTTATCTTTTCAGCATTGGCTACCAATACAGAAGTGGCTATTATTTTAGGGTAATAAACAGCAGTGATTATGGTTATGTGAGTGAACACAGTCATTTCCACATATTGTTTATTTTGTTCTAAGTGCATATCGCCTCTATTTTTTAATATTATGTACCAATTTTAAGGTTAAGTTTTTATCATTACATGTTTACAAATTTCACCTGAATGTTAGTTTTTGTTTTAAACAAAATCCATTTTTTGTTTTGGGTGGGATTTATTCACCTTCTGCAGTTAGGGGCCATTTGTACTATTTGAAGTTATCTTATAATGTTATGTATATCTTTGCCCCGCTAAGCTAACACAGTAGGCTTAATTACATCCTTAATTTGTTTATTACACTGATATCCTATATTCTATTACTTTAGCTGGCCACTGCTGACATTACCATCACAGTCAATTAGGTGGCACCGACCACTGATACATGTTTATATACATACTAGAAGGTGGCCCGATTCTACGCATCGGGTATTCTAGAATTTACGTATTGTGTAGTTCATGTATGATTTTTGTTATATATATATATATATATATATATATAGAGAGAGATGTTGTTGTGTGTAGTTACCAAGTGTTTGTGTAGGCGCTGTACATGTTCTGGGTGTTGTCTGGGTGTGACGGGGGGTGAGAGCGGTGTTGTATGTGTGTTGCGTGTGTTGCGTTGTTTGTGGAGCGCTGTGTGTGTGTAGCGTTGTGTGTGTGTTGCGCGGTTTGTGTGTGTGGTGTGTTTTGGGGGGAGGTATGTTTTGTGCAATGTGTGTGTTGTGCGGTATGTGCGTATATTTGTGTGTGCCGCGGTGTTTGTGTGTTGGGTGTTGTGTGTGTGTCCAGCGTTGTCTGTGTGTGTGGGTGTCTGTGTAGGGCAGTTGTTTGAGGTTCCCAGTGTGTGTGTGTGTGTGTGTGTGGTGTGTTGTGCAGTGCGCGCGCGTGTGTGTGTGTGTGTGTGCATCAGCCTCTCTTCTCTCAGCCTACCTCTCCCAGCCTCCCTCCTCCCAGGCTCCCTCAGCATCAGCCTCCCTCTCCCAGCCTCCCCAAGCATCAGCCTCGACCAGCATCAGCCTCTCTCCTTCCAGCCTCCCCCAGCATCAGCCTCCGCCAGCATCAGCCTCTCTCCTTCCAGCCTCCTCCAGCATCAGCCTCCCTCTCCCAGCCTTCCCCAGGATCAGCCTCTCTCCTCCCAGCCTTCCCCAGCATCAGCTTTCCCCTCCCAGCCTCCCTCAGCATCAGCCTTCCCCAGCATCAGCCTCTCTCTTCCCAGCCTCAGCCTCTCTCCTTCCAGCCTCCCCCAGCATCAGCCTCTCTCCTTCCAGCCTCCCTCAGCATCAGCCTCCTCTTCCCAGCCTTCCCCAGGATCAGCCTCTCTCCTCCCAGCCTCCTTCCTCCCAGCCTCCCCCTCCCAGCCTCCCTCAGCATCAGCCTTCCGCTCCCAGTCTCCCCCAGCATCAGCCTCCCCAAGCATCATCCTCCACCAGCATCAGCCTCTCTCCTTCCAGCCTCCCCCAGCATCAGCCTCTCTCCTTCCAGCCTCCCTCAGCATCAGCCTCCCGTTCCCAGCCTTCCCCAGGATCAGCCTCTCTCCTCCCAGCCTCCTTCCTCCCAGCCTCCCTCAGCATCAGCCTTCCCCTCCCAGTCTCCCCCAGCATCAGCCTCCCCAAGCATCAGCCTCCACCAGCATTAGCCTCTTTCCTTCCAGCCTCCCCCAGCATCAGCCTCCCCAAGCATCAGCCTCCACCAGCATCAGCCTCCCTCGTCCCAGCCTCCCCCAGCATCAGCCTTCCCCATGATCAGCCTCTCTGCTCCCAGCCTCCTCCAGCATGCCGTGCTCCTCTGCCGACACTCACACACCCGATCGCATCCACTCACACACACCCGATCGCATCCACTCGCACACACCCGATCGCATCCACTCACACACACCCGATCGCATCCACTCACACACACCCGATCGCATCCACTCACACACACCCGATCGCATCCACTCACACACACCCGATCGCATCCACTCACACACACCCGATCGCATCCACTCGCACACACCTGATCGCATCCACTCACACACACCCGATTGCATCCACTCACACACACCCGATCGCATCCACTCACACACACCCGATCGCATCCTCTCACACACACCCGATCACATCCACTCACACACACAGACACTGACGATATCGCACTTAGGCGCTCATACTCACAACATCAGGAGATATCACATGCCTCTGGCCATGTGATCCTCCGTCAGGTCCTGGAAGGTCACAACAGCACAGTATCGAGGCCGAGAAGCAAGCGATATCCCAGGATGTTGTGAGTATGTGGATGCGACGTGAGGTGTGTGTGAGGTGTGTGTGAGGTGTGTGTGAGAGTGAGTGTGATCTGATGTGTGTGTATGTTTGTGTGTGTGCGTGTGGATCTTCCGCCGCAGCAGGCAGCAGGACCTTGATGCACTTGTAACCATGCGAGCATGGTTACCAACGTATCCACACCACTCCCGTGCGAGCGGGGGCCGGGGGGGGGGGAGGGAGTACAGTACTCACCTCCGTGACAGCGCTTGTAACCATGCGAGCATGGTTACCAACGTATCCACACCACTCCCGTGCGAGCGGGGGCCGGGGGCCGGGGGGGGGGGGGGAGGGAGTACCGTACTCACCTCCGTGACAGCCGTGTCAGTTCGGGAAATGCGCGGGGGAGGGAGGGGGCGGGGCCAGAGCTAGCGTGCATTGCGTGAGTGGGGCGGGGCGTGGCGTGGCCGAATTGCCAATGCCTGCAGGGTGCCGGGGCGAGAGGTCAATCTGTGGGGGGGTGGAGCCTGGGCGAGCGGCTGGCCAATCCGTGTGGGGGCGCAGCCTGGGCAAGCGGCCAATCCGTGTGGGGGGGCGGGGCCATGGCGAGCCCAGCGGCCAATCAGCTTTGTGTCACCGTAAGGACACAATTTCGGAGCATGACAGACAGACAGATAGACAGACAGACAGACAGACAGAATAAGGCAATTATATATATAGACTAGAAGGTGGCCCGATTCTACCGCATCGGGTATTCTAGAATTTATTGTGTAGTTAATGTTTGATTTTTGTAATATATATATATATATATATATATATATATATATATATATATATATGTATACAGTATATATATATATGTATACAGTATATATATATATATATATATATATATAGATGTTGTTGTGTGTAGTTGCCAAGTGTTTGTGTAGGGCGCTGTACATGTTCTGGGTGTTGTCTGGGTGTGGCGGGGGGTGAGAGCGGTGTTGTTTGTGTGTTGTGTTGTGTGTTGCATTGTTTGTGGAGCGCTGTGTCTGCAGTGTTGTGTGTGTGTGGTGCTATGTGTTGCGCGGTTTGTGTGGGTGTGTGTGTGTTTTGGGGGATGTGTGTGTGTTTTGGAAGAGGTATGTTTTTTGCAGTGTGTTTGTGTTGGGGGAGCAGTCCTGGGGAGAGAGAAGTCTAATAGGAGGAGTAGTCCTGGGGGGAGAGGAGTTTAATTGGAGGAGTAGTCCTGGGGGGAGAGGAGTTTAATTGGAGGAGTAGTCCTGGGGGGAGAGGAGTTTAATTAGAGGAGTAGTCCTGGGGGGAGAGGTGTTTAATAGGAGGAGTAGTCCTGGGGGGAGAGGAGTAGAGATGAGCGAACCAGTCGTGGTTCGGCTCGAGTTCGGTTCGTCAAACGGAGGTCCCGTTCGAGTTCGGTTCGTCGAACGTTCGACGAACCGAACTCGAACTGCAAAGGAAACAATGGCAGGCATTCACAAACACATAAAAACACCTAGAAAACACCCTCAAAGGTGTCCAAAAGGTGACAAACAACTCACAACAAAACACAAACACATGTGAAAGTGATAAGGACATATACTCATGTGAAAACAAAAGAGCTGGAAAAGGAAAAAGAGGAGGACACACAGATATATGAGTATATGCAAGGAAACGTTGATGCCATTACTGTGCAGTTTGAGCCCTGCTCATTTTAGGCTTCCAATCTGGATAAATTGACTAAGCTTGCCACGTACGCCTTGGGGATCTTGTCGTGTCCTGCAGCCAGCGTTCTCTCGGAACCTGTCTTCAGTGCTGCTGGGGTCTGCTTGCAGATAAGCACAGGTGTCTGTCCACTGACAATGTGGACATGGCTCTCAGAGGACTTTTCTTCCCCTGGGTCATCCAGGGGACGTGAAAGGCACGCGTATTTTTGAGAGTGCTTCATGCAAAGCATCTTTTTCATTTTGAAAAGGGGGATCAAGTGATGCCAGTTAAGTGGGGTGTGTGTGGCCCAATTAGTGGAAACGAGGGAGACTGTGGTTGGAGTCCCCTCGCTTTTGAGAAAAGAACCAAGATGAACAAGTCATGGCTCTCAGAGGACTTTTCTTCCCCTGGGTCATCCAGGGGACGTGAAAGGCACGCGTATTTTTGAGAGTGCTTCATGCAAAGCATCTTTTTCATTTTGAAAAGGGGGATCAAGTGATGCCAGTCAAGTGGGGTGTGTGTGGCCCAATTAGTTAAAAAACGAGGGAGACTGTGGTTGGAGTCCCCTCGCTTTTGAAAAAAGAACCAAGATGAACAAGTCATGGCTCTCAGAGGACTTTTCTTCCCCTGGATCATCCAGGGGACGTGAAAGGCACGCGTATTTTTGAGAGTGCTTCATGCAAAGCATCTTTTTCATTTTGAAAAGGGGGGTCAAGTGATGCCAGTCAAGTGGGGTGTGTGTGGCCCAATTAGTGGAAACGAGGGAGACTGTGGTTGGAGTCCCCTCGCTTTTGAAGAAAGAACCAAGATGAACAAGTTATGGCTCTCAGAGGACTTTTCTTCCCCTGGGTCATCCAGGGGACGTGAAAGGCACGCGTATTTTTGAGAGTGCTTCATGCAAAGCATCTTTTTCATTTTGAAAAGGGGGGTCAAGTGATGCCAGTCAAGTGGGGTGTGTGGCCCAATTAGTGGAAACGAGGGAGACTGTGGTTGGAGTCACCTCGCTGTGTTTTACATGATTTTCGAAGGGCATGACATGACTAAGAGGTTGAGTTTCATCATCTGCAACTTGTTGGCAACAGAAAGGCTGCCTTTACACCCTTTTGAGACCGAGGATTTTCGAGACCTTATGCCCATTGCAGTGCCCCAAGAGCCGATGGCCAGTCGTCATTCCTTCTCCAAGAAAGGCATGCCCGCACTTCCACAGCAGGTTGCACACAACCTCACCGATTCCTTGAGAAACTCTGTGTGTGACAGGGTGCATTTCACCACAGATACTTGGACCAGTAAGCATGGACAGGGGAGTTACATGTTGCTGACTGGGCACTGGGTAACTATGGTGAGAGATGGAGAAGGGTTTGCTGTACAAGTCTTGCCGTCCCCACGACTTGTATGTCAATCCTTCCTCTGTATGTACAAGATCCTCCACTGCTTCTGCCTCCTCAACCTCGTGTGGGTCCTCCACCTCGGCCCAAACCCTGTGTGGTCAGTCTACCCTTCCTTGTAACTGCGCGCAAGGAATCCCACACACCTCCTTACTATGCTGGCAGCAAAGCTCAAGGCCATCAAGCGGTCAAATGTTTACTTTGAAATGTAGGGGAAATGTGAGACACCGCTGAGGAATTGTGGACGGTTAGCTCTGGAGAGTGAGACCGAGTTTCATCAATGGTTGTCTCCGCTCAACCAGCAGCCAGGGAAGGTCGGGTGCAACAATGGTGCAAACCAGTCTGCGACCCTTCTTCAGGGCAATGTGACACACGTGCCTTGTATGGCTCAGGTGTTGAACCTGGTTGTCCAGCAATTTTTAAAACACTATCCCGGCCTACATGGCCTTCTGACCAGGGCACGGTGTAACGCCTGCCTGGATCGACACACTCAGATGGGCTGTAAAGGATAGGCTAGAGGGAAGCCACTCACCAAGGTGGACACCCAGAACCCTGAAACCCTTTAACCCCTATACAATGATTTGGAATTACACAGGGCCCAAGTTGATCAATACCTGTGGAAGGCTGCAGTTCCAGAGAATAGTAGTCATGCAGGGTCAAAACAATTCTGGTCATCTACAAGATGGAGCACACTGTATGCATTATTCATAGTCAGGTGTTGGTCCAAGAGGAAGGGGAGGAAGTACAGGAGGAGTCATATGCAGAAGGGATAATAAGATCTACAAGGTCCAGACGGTTAGCGGCACCTAGGCGGACGTCAAGGGACGGTGGGAGAAAGGGATTAACAAGGGCGCATAGTATCTGCAAAAATTGTTGAGGAAGGTGCAGGAGCCCATGAAGAAATGGAGGACGAACTGGCGATGGGCATGGAAGACTCATCATATGAGTGAGAGCTTGCTCACATTTCGGTTGTGCGAGGTTGGGAAGAGAGGGCAGAGAAAGGAGGCACGATTCTCACCTCTCTGCCACCAACACACCAAGGACTTGGTCCTCCTGGATGCACAAGACACATGAGCGCCTTCTTGCTGCACTACCTACAACATGACCCTCGGATTGTACGAATTCGAAGTAATGCTAACTACTGGGTTGCCACACTGTTAGATCCCCGGTACAAGTCAAAATTTGGCGAAATAATTCCTGCCATAGAAAGGGACGCACGTATACAGGAGTATCTGCAGAAGGTGGTACGGATTCTTAGATCTGCTTTTCCAGTAAACACCAGTGCTGCACAGAGTGAATCTCAACGCTTTGTCATGGATAGGAGGAAATGGTCTTTTACTTGTCCACATCTGAGGGACTGAGGGCTGACTGCTGTGCTGAGATGGCATTGAGTACGGTGTCCCTGCAGAGTTGCACTTTTGGTCATATACCAAATGAGTTCAAAAAGGACAGATACTGGTGGAAAGGGGAACAAGTGTGTTGGAAAGGGGAAAAAAGTTTTGGTCCGTGGGTTTGTTGGTTAAGCAAAAGTAACATTTGATGAAGAAACACCATCTGTTACGGTGGGACTGGCAGATTTGGATAAGGTGGTATATACTATGTTACCGCTATATAACGAAAATTAATAAGAAAAGAAAGAGAAAGGTATATATCCCCATCAGCAGTCAATGTCCACCGTGCTCCCAGATGTAAAAGGAGAGGTTGGCAACTGGAAGGTTAGATGGAGGATACAGATCTGTGTGGCTATGAAACTAATAGTTGCCTGAACAGAGTTAGACGCCACTCGGATCTGGAGACTGGGAGCCCTGTTAGCATCACAGGGTCCACATGCCCACCCAGCCCAGGAACTCCCTGTTAACATCACAGGGGCCATTCAGTACGCTGACCGTGTGCATTGGGGCCACACCTGTGGACAGCAGGCGCATCAGCAGAAGCAGGCCAGTTAATGCCACTGGGCTGCACAAGCAGGACTTGTAGGACAGGAGCTGGTCTTAACCGTTCTGCGTTACCAACTGTGGTGGCGGCCTGCATCGACGCCCTATCCCTTCCTACCTCTGGCCTAAAGCCGCAATGGGTTCAACACATGGAGGTGTGCTCTTTCGGAGCATAATAGAAGACTGCGCACCTCCTTGTTGGCTCCAGCCCGTTTTATAACCTTGGTTCTCCCCAAACCAGGGTGGACCACAATGCACCTCCTGGAGACAAAAGCAGAGTGACACGTCATGAGTGGCATAAATAGCATCCTATTTGGAACCGAAACTTCAATAATGACCTCACGGCTGCCATGACAGAAACCCCTCACCAGTTATCGTCTGACCATCAATAATGAGGTGACAAGTCATAGGGGCGGGCCTCTGCAAGGCATTTGGGAGTGGCATAGCCACATCGTCAGGACACCTGATGCCCTGTGGTCTATATGGGCCCCCCAAATCATGGGCAGGGCCAAAGAGTTCATTACCGGACCTAGTCTCTGATGCAGTAAGTGCCTGAGCATGCTCATTTGCATGAAATACCTTCTCTGAAAAAAGACTATCAGCTTTAGCATGGTGTCTAGGCACAAAACAGGACTTAGACCCGGCACGGAATGCAAGTAGCTTTGCAAAGAGGCTTTTCGCACTAAGTGTGGAGCATGCGCTGTATCCTGAAATGAAGACTTAGCCTCAGGAATGGCACAGTCAGGCTGAGCATACTCACTAGGCGAAACACTGTAGTTAGGCTGCAGCTGGGATAAATCGGCACACGCATGCGCACTAGCTGCCTCTCCACACTTAGACGTGGAGGAGAAATTGCTCTTCGGGTGTGGACTTGGAGATGCTGTCTATGAACAGAAGGAAAAGCTAAAGGAAGCCTCACTTTCTTTCCCTCTGAATTATCAAATGCAGCAATGAATTCCCTGAGTTTGCTTTAAAATTAGCATAGCAAAATGTGCATGAGGGTGTCATGCAGAGGTGCTGCAAATAGATTTGCACAAGTGGGACACTAATGGAAGTCCAACAGCCAGTTCTATGATGCCACTAAATGGCAGTATTTTTTGCTATCATTATAGCTTATTAAAAACAGAGCAGGAGGGTGTCATGCAGAGGTGCTAGAAATAGCTTGGCACCAGTGGGACAATAATGAAATACAACAGCCAGTTCTATGATGCCACTAAATGGCAGTATTTTTTGCTATCATTATAGCTTATTAAAAACAGAGCAGGAGGGTGTCATGTAGAGGTGCTGTAAATAGCTTGGCACCTGTGGGGCACAAATGGAGTACAACAGCCACTTTTTGTATGCCACTAAGTTGCAGCAGTTTTTGCTATTATTATAGCTTTTAAAAACAGAGCATGAGGGTGTCATGCAGAGGTGCTAGAATAGCTTGGCACCTGTGGGGCACAAATGGAGTACAACAGCCACTTTTTGTATGCCACTAAGTTGCAGCAGTTTTTGCTATTATTATAGCTTTTAAAAACAGAGCAGGAGGGTGTCATGCAGAGGTGCTGCACATAGATTTGCACCAGTGGGGCACTAATGGAGTACAACAGCCACTTCTTGTATGCCACTAAGTTTACTCAATTTTTGGTATTATAATGTCTTAGTAAGTAACAATGAGTTGGAGTGTGCAATGCAGGCAGAGGTGCTGCAAATATCTTTGCACTAGTGGGACAATACAGAAGTCCAACAGCCGCTTTTTGTATGCCACTAAGTTGCAGCAGTTTTTGCTATTATTATAGCTTTTAAAAACCGAGCAGGAGGGTGTCATGCAGAGGTGCTGTAAATAGCTTGGCACCTGTGGGGCACAAATGGAGTATAACAGCCACTTTTTGTATGCCACTAAGTTGCAGCAGTTTTTGCTAGTATAATGGCTTAGTAACAATGAGTTTGAGTGTGCAATGCAGGCAGACGTGCTGCAAATATCTTTGCACTAGAGGGACTTTACAGAAGTCCAATAGCCACGTTTAGGATGCCACTAAGTTCACTCAGTGTTTGCTAGTATAATGGCTTAGTAACAATGAGTTGGAGTTTGCAATGCAGGCAGACGTGCTGCAAATATCTTTGCACTAGTGGGACTATACAGAAGTCCAATAGCTACGTTTAGGATGCCACTAAGTTCACTCAGTGTTTGCTAGTATAATGGCGTAGTAACAATGAGTTTGAGTGTGCAATGCAGGCAGACGTGCTGCAAATATCTGTGCACTAGTGGGACTATACAGAAGTCCAATAGCCACGTTTAGGATGCCACTAAGTTCACTCAGTGTTTGCTAGTATAATGGCTTAGTAACAATGAGTTTGAGTGTGCAATGCAGGCAGACGTGCTGCAAATATCTTTGCACTACTGGGAGTATACAGAAGTCCAATAGCCACGTTTAGGATGCCACTAAGTTCACTCAGTGTTTGCTAGTATAATGGCTTAGTAACAATGAGTTGGAGTGTGCAATGCAGGCAGACATGCTGCAAATATCTTTGCACTAGTGGGACAATACAGAAGTCCAACAGCCACGTTTAGGATGCCACTAAGTTCACTCAGTGTTTGCTAGTATAATGGCTTAGTAACAATGAGTTGGAGTGTGCAAAGGGCAAGAGGGTACAGTGCCAGGGTTGTGGGTCTCTGGGTAGAGGAAAGGAAGCCTGCCTTTCTATCCTTCCTAATGGGGAAATGCAGCGAGGAAATCCCTGACCTTAGCTACACAGATGCTGTCATCTTGTGTAGCTGTTAAACTCTGTTTTCATGGACCTGTCACCTATGGCTTTGACCCTGCCGGTATGAGCCCTTAAAAGGACTGATAGAAAGTGCTATCCCTATGCTGTATAGCGCTGTGTATGGAGCGTACACAGCAGTATCGGCGATAGGAGCTGCGCCAGTGATGTCTGACACCAAGGACGCAGAAGGCAGATAATGTCGTGCTGGAAGAAAATGTCCGGTTTTATAATGCAGGGACATGTGACATGGACATCCTATCACACATGCCGTTGCTTCTCTGGCTAAAAGTCCACTTAGCTGTGTGTGTGTCTGGGATTGGCTAACATGCTGGCCCGCCCCACTACACGCGCGCGCTTAGGGAAGGAACACAAGGAAAAAAAAAATGGCGATCGCCATTATACATAGAGCAGTGATCTGAATGCGCTGTTCCCGCACACTATACACTGAAATGTCATAATAGTGTGAGTCACAGAGTGACTTACACTATTACAGCGGAAAGCCAGCAAGGAATTAGCTGGTTTTTTTGCTGCTAGAACCGTTCTCGAACGTATCTAGAACTATTGAGCTTTAGCAAAAAGCTCGAGTTGTAGCTCGATCTAGAACATCCCCCAAAATCACTCGAGCCGCGAACTGGAGAACCACAAACCACGAACCGCGCTCAACTCTAGAGAGGAGTCTAATAGGAGGAGTAGTCCTGGGGGGAGAGAAGTATAATAGGACCACATCCCATTTCAAGTGACTTATGAGTGACGTAAACTTCAATTCTCAAACTACTCAAAACTAAATCCAAAAACTATGTTAACCCTGTAGGTGCTTCACAGGAACTAAAGCAATATGGAAGGAAAAAATGAAAATTTTACTTTTCTCACAAAACTGTTGTTTTCATTTGAAATATTTTATTTTCACAAGGGTAACAGGAAAAAAATGCACCATACAATTTATTTATCAATTTTTCTTGAGTATGCCGATAGCTCATATGTGGTGGAAATCTACCGTTTGGGCGCATGGCAGGGCTCAGAAGGAAAGTGCGTCATTTGACTTTTTCAATGCAAAATTGTCTGGGGTAACGGATGCCAAGTTGTGTTTGGACATCTCCTGATGTGGCCAATCAGTGGAGCCCCACCACACATGACCCCATTTTGGAAACTATGCCCCTTAAGGAATTTTTCTAAATGTTTGGGGAGAATTTTGAAAGTCCAGGTTCTTCACAGAATTTTATAACCAGGTTCTTCACAGAATTTTATAACGTTGAGCTGTGCAAATGAAAAAATACATTTTTACCACAAAATTTTTAATTCAACCAGACAGCTTTTCTCACAAGGGTAACAGGAGATACACAGTATCACAGTATCACAGATACACAGATGCACAGTACAATTTATTATGAAATTTCTCCTGATTATACCTCATATATAGTGGAAATCTACTGTTTTGGCACACATCAGGGCTCAGAAATGAAGAAGTACCATTTCACTTTGTGAATGCTAAAATAGCTTCACACATTAGGGAATGACATGTCATGTTTGTAGAGCCCCTAATATGCCTGTGGTGAGCAGAATCCAGTAATTAAAAATGGTGATAGATGGGATAGGGGGATAAGAGCAAGCACGTTATGCTTACCGAGCCTCCAGCATGGCTGTAAATACTCCAGGGACACTCATTCACTTCCAAAGCTGCTCATTACCTTCATTGCATATTCACAGCTTTTCCCACCCATTGGTGTCTGTGATTCATTGCAGCCACCACCCGGAGAGGCAGCATGTCTGATGCTTTCAATTTCAGGCGCTGTGTGCCTAAATTGTGGTATAAAAATAAATAAATAAATTGGCATATGGTCCCCCATATTATGAAACCCAACACAAAGAAAACATATGGCTACAGGCTGCAGCCCTCAGCCATTCGTGTTTTCTTTGCTGTGTATCCAAATAAGAGGAACCCCATTTGGCTTTTTTTAAAATGATTTAAATAAATAATTAAAAAAAACAATGTGCAGTTTCCCCCTCCAATTTTGATACCCAGCCATGATAAAATCCGACAGCTGGGGGCTGGTATTTTCAGGCAGGGGAGACCCATGGTTATTGGGCCCCTTAGCCTAAAAATAGCAGCTTGCAGCCACCCAGAATTGTCACATCCATTAGATGCGACAATTTCAGAACTTTACCTGCCTCTTCCTGATTGCCCTGGTGTAGTGACAATCGGGGTAGTAAGAGATCAATCGTAGCTCACAGATGCCACTAAGCCCTAGATTAGTAATGTGAGGTGTGTATGAGACCCACCCATTACTAATCTGTAAGGGAAAGTAAACACAAACACTGAAAAAGTCCTTCTGTTTCAAAATGGCTATGGAAATGGTTACTTATCACTATTTCGGTCACCTATATGCTTGAGCACACTTTAAATAGTTTGAAGGAAAAGGTGATATTTTTTAAAAAATTATGTGGAAGCATGGTTTAAAAGTAATGTCTGACTTTTATTTGTTCATTGTCATAGATTTATTATTTATTATTACTGTTGTCAGATTCAAGTTATTTCTGTTACCATTGGGGCTTTTTCCTTCATTAAACGAGGGGTACAAACAATTTTGACCACGTGTGTATGAAGCATCTTGTATTTTTCCTATTCCTCTTCCTTTGGCTTCCTCTTGAGTCATGACAAGCCAATTTTTTGTGAAATAGAGACTCTTTTTCGGATCTCCTTGTTGTGTACTGCTTGTAGTGGCAGTGGTCATAGCACCAGGCCTGCACATGTAACTCATCAACCTCATACTGGTCAATGTTTAAGCTAGAAATGCTGGTTTGGGGATAGTTCCTGACCCTTTCCCATGCATCCATGCTGTGCCATTCTACTATTTGTACTCTGGGGCAATTGATGCCACTTTTTCTGGTGTCTGCCCCTAATTTTTTGAAATGTGGATACTCCAACTTGGGTCTCCTTGTGTGTTGCCTGTAGTGGCAGCGGTCTCAGAGCACCAAGCCTACACCTGTCACTTATCCATCTCTTACTAATCAATGTTTAAGGTAGAAATGCTGGGATAGGTCATGTACCAGGCCCTGGCCCTTGCATGCATGCTGCACCATTATACTATTTGTCCTCTGGGGAAATGAATGCCACTATACCAGTGATTGCCCAAAATTTTTGGAAATGGAGAGAGTCCAAGCTGTTTCTCATTGTTGTGTGTTGTCTGAATTTGGCAGGGCTCTAAGAGCACCATACCTACACCTCTCACTCATACACCTTTTAATCATCAATGTTTAAGGCAGAAATGCAATGTAACCTCCTAATTTTACTCCTCCACTTATGCTGAAATGTCTATTTATGGCAGAAACACACAATTATCAATCAGGATTTTGATGCTGAAATGTTGATTTGGGGCAGGCTGCAGGACCACAGATTTTAGCTTTTTGAATTTAGAGGCTGAAATTGAAATCACTGGCAGGTCCACAGAATAGGCAATCAAGATTTAAATGCTGAAATGTCGATTTAGGGAAGACTGCAGGAACACAGATTTAGCTAACAGAATTTAGATGCTGAACTTTAATTCACTGGCAGGATCACACATTTAGCCATCAGGATTTAGATACTGAACTGTTGATTTGGGACAGGCTGCAGGATGACAGATTTAGCGATCAGAATTTAGAGGTTGACATTTAAATTGTTGACAGGACCACAGAATTAGCAATCAGAATTTAGATGATGAAATATCAATTTGGGGTGGGCTGCAGGACCACAAATTTAGCTATTAGAATTTAGAGGTTGAAATCTAAATCATTGACCGGATCACAGGAATGGCAATCAGAATTTAGATGCTGAAATGTTGATTTGGGGCAAGCTGCCTGACTACAGATTTAGCAAGCAGAATTTTGAGGCTGAAATTTAAATCACTGGCAGGACTACAGATTTAGCAATCAGGATTTAGATGCTGAAATTTTGCACAGAGTTATTTTATAAGACCTGTAGCTTTCTCAATTTTGAGAATCTGGGGTTGAGGGAAAGCTTATTTTATGCAACAAGCTGATTCTTTAATTATATAAGTTTTGGGTGGATGCAATGTTTTTATCATCCTTTATGAAATGTTGTGGTGACCACAAAACCATAATTCTGGTGTTTTGGTATTTTCCTTCCTACTCACATTACTGATCAGATTAATTGATTTTATATTTTGATTCGTCAGGCATTTATGAAAATAGGGATTCCAGTTGTGTGTTTTATTACTGTTATTGCTTTATTTTCAATGTGGCAAAATGGGAATGATGTGTTTGGGCACTCTAAAAATTTTAGTTTTGTGGGGGACCTCAGAAAACAGGCTCTGTGGGGGCATTCTGCACCAGGGTCAGTAAGAGCACTCTAAAAACAGGCTCTGTGGAGGCACTCTGAAAACAGGCTGGTATGGCACCTTTAAAGATGTTGACTCTGAGGGGTACTCTGAAAAAAGGGTCTGTGGGAGCACTCATTAAAATCTTGGCTATGTGGGACAATGTTAACATTTTTATTTTATTAGTTTACATCTTATTTAACCATGATTGCTATGGTGATAAAACCCTTTTAACTTATTTTCTTTTACACATTTGTTTTACAGCTCCCCAGGCCTTACTATGACCATTTTAAAGCCATTTTAGAGCACTAATGTTTAGGTCTTTATTGACTTTTAAGGGGTATGGAATTCGAGATTAAGTTAGGGTACTTTTAATGACAGTTCAACCTAATCTAGTGAAGCAGAAAATCCATGGGCCTGCTTATATCTATTGCCTGGTATTAAAATTGCTAACACACCCAAAACCACTATCAATATAACTGGGGCCTTGTCACATATCAAATATATCATTAATAAAATTGACAGCAGACGAAATAAACAACAAAATTTAAATCTTTATTGGAAGAAAAAAAATAAAAATGTAAAAAAATGATGCAGGAAAGTGAGGATAATGGGTTAAACACCTAGACATCTCTATAGCTCCCAGTTTCACAAAATATATAATTTTATGTTTGGGAAGAATATAATGACTAGAGATGAGCGAACCGGTCCCGGTTCAGCTCGAGGTCGGTTCGTCGAACGGAGGTCCCGTTCGAGTTCGGTTCGTCGAACGTTCGACGAACCGAACTCGAACCACATAGGAAACAATGGCAGGCATTCACAAACACATAAAAACACCTAGAAAACACCCTCAAAGGTGTCCAAAAGGTGACAAACAACTCACAACACAACACAAACACATGGGAAAGTGACAAGGATATATACTCATGCGAAAACAAAAGAGCAGGACAAGGAAAAAGAAGAGGACACACAGATATAGGCATGGCAGGCCCTTCTAAAATCATGTAAAACACTGCAAGGTGACTCCAAGCGGAGTCTCCCTTTTTTCCAAAAATTGGGCCACACACACACCCACCCCTTCAGTGGCAGCAGTTGTGCCCCAGTTGTACACTTCACAGCTAGATTTGCATCAAGCACATTCAAAAATACGCCATAATTAACCGTCCCCAGGATGACACCGGGGTAGGTAGCAAAGTCTTTCCGGATCCCAGCTCTGTTTATCTTGGCTCTTTTTTAAAAACACTGTAAGCAAGGGTTACTCCAAGCAGAGTCTCCCTTTTTTTCCAAAAATTGGGCCCCACACACACCCACCCCTTCAGTGGCAGCAGTTGTGCCCCAGTTGTACACTTCACAGCTAGATTTGCATCAAGCACATTCAAAAATACGCCATAATTAACCGTCCCCAGGATGACACCGGGGTAGGTAGCAAAGTCTTTCCTGATCCCAGCTCTGTTCATCTTGGATCATTTTAAAAAAACACAGCAATCAAGGGTTACTCCAAGCGGAGTCTCCCTTTTTTTCCAAAAATTGGGCCACACACACACCCACCCCTTCAGTGGCAGCAGTTGTGCCCCAGTGGTACACTTCACAGCTAGATTTGCATCAAGCACATTCAAAAATACGCCATAATTAACCGTCCCCAGGAAGACACCGGGGTAGGTAGCAAAGTTTTTCCTGATCCCAGCTCTGTTCATCTTGGATCATTTTAAATAAACACAGCAAGCAAGGGTTACTCCAAGCGGAGTCTCCCTTTTTTTCCAAAAATTGGGCCACACACACACCCACCCCTTCAGTGGCAGCAGTTGTGCCCCTGTTGTACACTTCACAGCTAGATTTGCATCAAGCACATTCAAAAATACGCCATAATTAACCGTCCCCAGGATGACACCGGGGTAGGTAGCAAAGTCTTTCCGGATCCCAGCTCTGTTTATCTTGGCTCTTTTTTAAAAACACTGTAAGCAAGGGTTACTCCAAGCGGAGTCTCTCTTTTTTTCCAAAAATTGGGCCCCACACACCCACCCCTTCAGTGGCAGCAGTTGTGCCCCAGTTGTACACTTCACAGCTAGATTTGCATCAAGCACATTAAAAAATACGCCATAATTAACCGTCCCCAGGATGACACTGGGGTAGGTAGCAAAGTCTTTCCTGATCCCAGCTCTGTTCATCTTGGATCATTTTAAAAAAACACAGCAATCAAGGGTTACTCCAAGCGGAGTCTCCCTTTTTTTCCAAAAATTGGGCCCCACACACACCCACCCATTCAGTGGCAGCAGTTGTGCCCCAGTTGTACACTTCACAGCTAGATTTGCATCAAGCACATTAAAAAATACGCCATATTTAACCGTCCCCAGGATGACACCGGGGTAGGTAGCAAAGTCTTTCCTGATCCCAGCTCTGTTCATCTTGGATCATTTTAAAAAAACACAGCAATCAAGGGTTACTCCAAGCGGAGTCTCCCTTTTTTTTCCAAAAATTGGGCCACACACACACCCACCCCTTCAGTGGCAGCAGTTGTGCCCCAGTTGTACACTTCACAGCTAGATTTGCATCAAGCACATTCAAAGATACGCCATAATTAACCGTCCCCAGGATGACACTGGGGTAGGTAGCAAAGTCTTTTCTGATCCCAGCTCTGTTCATCTTGGATCATTTTAAAAAAACACAGCAATCAAGGGTTACTCCAAGCAGAGTCTCCCTTTTTTTCCAAAAATTGGGCCACACACACACCCACCCCTTCAGTGGCAGCAGTTGTGCCCCAGTTGTACACTTCACAGCTAGATTTGCATCAAGCACATTCAAAAATACCCCATAATTAACCATCCCCAGCATGACACCGGGGTAGGTAGATAAAGTCTTTGCTGAACCATGACTTGTTCATCTTGGCTCCTTTTAAAAAACACAGCAATCAAGGGTTATTCCAAGCGGAGTCTCCCTTTTTTTCCAAAAATTGGGCCACACACACACCCACCCCTTCAGTGGCAGCAGTTGTGCCCCAGTTGTACACTTCACAGCTAGATTTGCATCAAGCACATTCAAAAATACGCCATAATTAACCGTCCCCAGGATGACACCGGGGTAGGTAGCAAAGTCTTTCCGGATCCCAGCTCTGTTTATCTTGGCTCTTTTTTAAAAACACTGTAAGCAAGGGTTACTCCAAGCAGAGTCTCCCTTTTTTTCCAAAAATTGGGCCCCACACACACCCACCCCTTCAGTGGCAGCAGTTGTGCCCCAGTTGTACACTTCACAGCTAGATTTGCATCAAGCACATTCAAAAATACGCCATAATTAACCGTCCCCAGGATGACACCGGGGTAGGTAGCAAAGTCTTTCCTGATCCCAGCTCTGTTCATCTTGGATCATTTTAAAAAAACACAGCAATCAAGGGTTACTCCAAGCGGAGTCTCCCTTTTTTTCCAAAAATTGGGCCACACACACACCCACCCCTTCAGTGGCAGCAGTTGTGCCCCAGTGGTACACTTCACAGCTAGATTTGCATCAAGCACATTCAAAAATACGCCATAATTAACCGTCCCCAGGAAGACACCGGGGTAGGTAGCAAAGTTTTTCCTGATCCCAGCTCTGTTCATCTTGGATCATTTTAAATAAACACAGCAAGCAAGGGTTACTCCAAGCGGAGTCTCCCTTTTTTTCCAAAAATTGGGCCACACACACACCCACCCCTTCAGTGGCAGCAGTTGTGCCCCTGTTGTACACTTCACAGCTAGATTTGCATCAAGCACATTCAAAAATACGCCATAATTAACCGTCCCCAGGATGACACCCGGGTAGGTAGCAAAGTCTTTCCGGATCCCAGCTCTGTTTATCTTGGCTCTTTTTTAAAAACACTGTAAGCAAGGGTTACTCCAAGCGGAGTCTCTCTTTTTTTCCAAAAATTGGGCCCCACACACACCCACCCATTCAGTGGCAGCAGTTGTGCCCCAGTTGTACACTTCACAGCTAGATTTGCATCAAGCACATTCAAAAATACGCCATAATTAACCGTCCCCAGGATGACACCGGGGTAGGTAGCAAAGTCTTTCCTGATCCCAGCTCTGTTCATCTTGGATCATTTTAAAAAAAACACAGCAATCAAGGGTTACTCCAAGCGGAGTCTCCCTTTTTTTCCAAAAATTGGGCCACACACACACCCACCCCTTCAGTGGCAGCAGTTGTGCCCCAGTTGTACACTTCACAGCTAGATTTGCATCAAGCACATTCAAAAATACGCCATAATTAACCGTCCCCAGGAAGACACCGGGGTAGGTAGCAAAGTTTTTCCTGATCCCAGCTCTGTTCATCTTGGATCATTTTAAAAAAACACAGCAATCAAGGGTTACTCCAAGCGGAGTCTCCCTTTTTTTCCAAAAATTGGGCCACACACACACCCACCCCTTCAGTGGCAGCAGTTGTGCCCCTGTTGTACACTTCACAGCTAGATTTGCATCAAGCACATTCAAAAATACGCCATAATTAACCGTCCCCAGGATGACACCGGGGTAGGTAGCAAAGTCTTTCCGGATCCCAGCTCTGTTTATCTTGGCTCTTTTTTAAAAACACTGTAAGCAAGGGTTACTCCAAGCGGAGTCTCTCTTTTTTTCCAAAAATTGGGCCCCACACACCCACCCCTTCAGTGGCAGCAGTTGTGCCCCAGTTGTACACTTCACAGCTAGATTTGCATCAAGCACATTAAAAAATACGCCATAATTAACCGTCCCCAGGATGACACTGGGGTAGGTAGCAAAGTCTTTCCTGATCCCAGCTCTGTTCATCTTGGATCATTTTAAAAAAACACAGCAATCAAGGGTTACTCCAAGCGGAGTCTCCCTTTTTTTCCAAAAATTGGGCCCCACACACACCCACCCATTCAGTGGCAGCAGTTGTGCCCCAGTTGTACACTTCAAAGCTAGATTTGCATCAAGCACATTAAAAAATACGCCATAATTAACCGTCCCCAGGATGACACCGGGGTAGGTAGCAAAGTCTTTCCTGATCCCAGCTCTGTTCATCTTGGATCATTTTAAAAAAACACAGCAATCAAGGGTTACTCCAAGCGGAGTCTCCCTTTTTTTCCAAAAATTGGGCCACACACACACCCACCCCTTCAGTGGCAGCAGTTGTGCCCCAGTTGTACACTTCACAGCTAGATTTGCATCAAGCACATTCAAAGATACGCCATAATTAACCGTCCCCAGGATGACACTGGGGTAGGTAGCAAAGTCTTTTCTGATCCCAGCTCTGTTCATCTTGGATCATTTTAAAAAAACACAGCAATCAAGGGTTACTCCAAGCAGAGTCTCCCTTTTTTTCCAAAAATTGGGCCACACACACACCCACCCCTTCAGTGGCAGCAGTTGTGCCCCAGTTGTACACTTCACAGCTAGATTTGCATCAAGCACATTCAAAAATACCCCATAATTAACCATCCCCAGCATGACACCGGGGTAGGTAGATAAAGTCTTTGCTGAACCATGACTTGTTCATCTTGGCTCCTTTTAAAAAACACAGCAATCAAGGGTTATTCCAAGCGGAGTCTCCCTTTTTTTCCAAAAATTGGGCCACACACACACCCACCCCTTCAGTGGCAGCAGTTGTGCCCCAGTTGTACACTTCACAGCTAGATTTGCATCAAGCACATTCAAAAATACGCCATAATTAACCGTCCCCAGGATGACACCGGGGTAGGTAGCAAAGTCTTTCCGGATCCCAGCTCTGTTTATCTTGGCTCTTTTTTAAAAACACTGTAAGCAAGGGTTACTCCAAGCAGAGTCTCCCTTTTTTTCCAAAAATTGGGCCCCACACACACCCACCCCTTCAGTGGCAGCAGTTGTGCCCCAGTTGTACAGTTCACAGCTAGATTTGCATCAAGCACATTCAAAAATACGCCATAATTAACCGTCCCCAGGATGACACCGGGGTAGGTAGCAAAGTCTTTCCTGATCCCAGCTCTGTTCATCTTGGATCATTTTAAAAAAACACAGCAATCAAGGGTTACTCCAAGCGGAGTCTCCCTTTTTTTCCAAAAATTGGGCCACACACACACCCACCCCTTCAGTGGCAGCAGTTGTGGCCCAGTGGTACACTTCACAGCTAGATTTGCATCAAGCACATTCAAAAATACGCCATAATTAACCGTCCCCAGGAAGACACCGGGGTAGGTAGCAAAGTTTTTCCTGATCCCAGCTCTGTTCATCTTGGATCATTTTAAATAAACACAGCAAGCAAGGGTTACTCCAAGCGGAGTCTCCCTTTTTTTCCAAAAATTGGGCCACACACACACCCACCCCTTCAGTGGCAGCAGTTGTGCCCCTGTTGTACACTTCACAGCTAGATTTGCATCAAGCACATTCAAAAATACGCCATAATTAACCGTCCCCAGGATGACACCCGGGTAGGTAGCAAAGTCTTTCCGGATCCCAGCTCTGTTTATCTTGGCTCTTTTTTAAAAACACTGTAAGCAAGGGTTACTCCAAGCGGAGTCTCTCTTTTTTTCCAAAAATTGGGCCCCACACACACCCACCCATTCAGTGGCAGCAGTTGTGCCCCAGTTGTACACTTCACAGCTAGATTTGCATCAAGCACATTCAAAAATACGCCATAATTAACCGTCCCCAGGATGACACCGGGGTAGGTAGCAAAGTCTTTCCTGATCCCAGCTCTGTTCATCTTGGATCATTTTAAAAAAAACACAGCAATCAAGGGTTACTCCAAGCGGAGTCTCCCTTTTTTTCCAAAAATTGGGCCACACACACACCCACCCCTTCAGTGGCAGCAGTTGTGCCCCAGTTGTACACTTCACAGCTAGATTTGCATCAAGCACATTCAAAAATACGCCATAATTAACCGTCCCCAGGAAGACACCGGGGTAGGTAGCAAAGTTTTTCCTGATCCCAGCTCTGTTCATCTTGGATCATTTTAAAAAAACACAGCAATCAAGGGTTACTCCAAGCGGAGTCTCCCTTTTTTTCCAAAAATTGGGCCCCACACACACCCACCCATTCAGTGGCAGCAGTTGTGCCCCAGTTGTACACTTCACAGCTAGATTTGCATCAAGCACATTCAAAAATACACCATAATTAACCGTCCCCAGCATGACACCGGGGTAGGTAGATAAAGTCTTTGCTGAACCATGACTTGTTCATCTTGGCTCCTTTTAAAAAAACACAGCAATCAAGGGTTACTCCAAGCGGAGTCTCCCTTTTTTTCCAAAAATTGGGCCACACTCACACCCACCCCTTCAGTGGCAGCAGTTGTGCCCCAGTTGTACACTTCACAGCTAGATTTGCATCAAGCACATTCAAAAATACGCCATAATTAACTGTCCCCAGGATGACACCGGGGTAGGTAGCAAAGTCTTTCCTGATCCCAGCTCTGTTCATCTTGGATCAATTTAAAAAAACACAGCATTCAAGGGTTACTCCAAGCGGAGTCTCCCTTTTTTTCCAAAAATTGGGCCCCACACACACCCACCCATTCAGTGGCAGCAGTTGTGCCCCAGTTGTACACTTCACAGCTAGATTTGCATCAAGCGCATTCAAAAATACGCCATAATTAACCGTCCCCAGCATGACACCGGGGTAGGTAGCAAAGTCTTTGATGAACTATGACTTGTTCATCTTGGCTCCTTTTAAAAAGCACAGGAAGTAAGGGTTACTCCAAGTGGAGTCTCCCTTTTTTCCAAAAATTGGGCCACACAGACACCCCATCAGTAGCAGCAATTGTGCCCTAGTTGCAAACAGGATGTTTTGATTTGCATCAAGCACATTCCAAATCCTCAAGCATTTACTCTCCCCAGGATGACACAGGGGTAGTAAATTCCTGGTGGATCCATGACTTGTTCATTTTGATGAACGTTAGTCTGTCCACATTGTCACTGGACCGACGCGTGCGCTTATCTGTCAGCACACACCCAGCAGCACTGAAGACGTGTTCAGAGACAACGCTGGCAGCTGGACATGACAAAATCTCCAAGGCGTAAGTTGAGAGCTCTGGCCATTTTTCAAGATTTGAAGCCCAAAATGAGCAAGGCTCCATTTGCAAAGTCATGGCATCGATGTTCATTTGGAGATATTCCTGTATCATCCTCTCCAGCCGTTGACTATGTGTTAGACTTGTTGTCTCTGGTGGCCTTGCAAAGGACGGTCTAAAAAAATTATGAAAAGATTCCATAAAATTGCTGTTACCAGCACCAGATACGGTGCTACTGGTACGGGTAGACTGATGAAGATGACGAGACCGTCCCATGTTTGTCAAGTTACAACTGGGAGATTCACTCCCTGCACCTGCACGGTTGTTTGGTGGAAAAGCCGAGCTAAGATCGAGTAACAGCTTCTGCTGATACTCCTGCATACGTGCGTCCCTTTCTATGGCTGGAATTATGTCATAAAATTTGGACTTGTACCGGGGATCCAATAGTGTGGCAAGCCAGTAGTCATCATCACTTCTAATTTTGACAATACGAGGGTCATGTTGGAGGTAGTGTAGCAAGAAGGCGCTCATGTGTCTTGCGCGGCCATGCGGACCAAGTCCAACTGAAATTTGACCAAGGTCTCCCTCATCCGCTGAGTCTTCCATGTCCATGGAAAGTTCTTCCTCCATTTCTTCATGTTCTCCTGCACCTTCCTCAACATCTCGCCTGCTACCATGCGCCCTTGTTGATCCCTGTCCCCCATGGTCCCATGCCTGCCGCGTTGGTGATGATGAACGTCTGGACCTTGGTGATGTTGTTGTGTCTTGCGCATATGAATCCTCCTGTAGTTCCTCCCCTTCCTGTTGTCCCACCCCCTGACTCCGAATAGTGTTTAACGTGTGCTCCAGCATGTAAATGACTGGAATTGTCATGCTGATAATGGCATTGTCAGCGCTAAACATATTCGTCGCCATGTCTAAACTCTGCAGAAGGGTGCATAGGTCCTTGATCTGAGACCACTCCATCAGGGTGATCTGCCCCACCTCTGCATCTCGTTGGCCCAGGCTATACGTCATGACGTATTGCACCAGGGCTCGACGGTGCTGCCTCAGTCGCTGTAACATGTGGAGAGTCGAATTCCAGCGTGTCGGCACATCGCATTTCAGGCGATGAACCGGCAGGCCGAAAGACTTCTGGAGCGATGCAAGTCGCTCAGCAGCTGTGGTTGAAAGGCGGAAGTGAGCAGACAGTTTTCGTGCCCTGGTCAGAAGGCCATCTAGGCCGGGATAGTGTGTTAAGAATTGCAGGACAACAAGGTTCAACACGTGAGCCATACAAGGCACGTGTGTCACCTTTCCCAGGTGAAGGGCCGCACCTAGGTTTGCAGCATTGTCGCACACGGCCTTACCAGGCTGCAGGTTGAGTGGAGACAACCATTTATTAAACTCGTACCGCAGAGCTGACCACAACTCCTCAGCTGTGTGACTCCTATTCCCAAGACATGTCAAGCTAAAGACCGCCTGATGCTGTTGTGCTCTGCTGCCAGCATAGTAATGAGGGGTGCGTGATTCCTTCTACGCAGTGAGAACGCTGGTGGCCTGAACAGGCAGGCTTGGGGCGGAAGTGGAGGACACAGATGAGGTGGAGGAGGCAGAAGCAGTGGCGGAACTTGGACAGACCGAGGATTGACACACAAGTCGTGGGGACGGCAAGACTTGTGCAGCAGACCCTTCACCATCTATCACCATAGTTACCCAGTGCCCAGTCAGCGACATGTAACGTCCCTGTCCATGCTTAGTGGTCCAAGTATCGGTGGTGAAATGCACCCGTTGACACACAGAGTTTCTCAAGGAAGCGGTGATGTTGTGTGCGACATGCTGGTGTAGCGCGGGTACACCTTTCTTAGAAAAGTAGTGGCGACTGGGCATCTGGTACTGAGGCACAGCGACAGACATAAGGTCTCTAAAATCCTGTGTATCCACCAGGAGGAAAGGCAGCATTTTAGTAGCCAAGAGCTTACAGAGGGATAAAGTCAACCTCTTAGCTTTGTCATGGGTCGCAGGAATGGCCTTTTATTTGTCCACATCTGAGGGACAGAGATCTGGCTGCTGTGTGTAGACGGTGTTGAGTAGGGTGTCCCTGGAAAAATGCAGCTTTGTGAGGAAAGTGCAGGTGGAGACATGATGTCGCCTTCATCCAACGTTGGTGCTATCGATGTCTGAGAGAGCTGTACACACGCACTTGTTTCCCCTTCCAAACCAACTGACGACCTACTAAGCAAATTGTCTGTTGCGGTTACAGTGCTGGAAGTTGTGCGTGGAAAACCAGGTGTTACAGCTGTCCCCACAGTCCTAGAAGATGAAGAGCGCGCGGATGCACTGGAAGGGGCCGGCGGTGGATGGTTCGCTCTGCTAGGCCGCATTGCAGCACGGTGAGCTTCCCACCGGGACATATGATATTTATTCATGTGACGATTCATGGAAGAAGTTGTCAAACTGCTGAGGTTTTGACCTCTACTAAGAGAACCATGACAAATTTTACAGATCACTTAATTTGGGGGATCTTTTGCTATGTCAAAAAAGGACCAGGCTAGGCAAGGCTTAGAGGGCATGCGACCTGTTGATCCACCCCGACTAGTGCTCAGAGGTAGAGTGGTGGCTGAGGATGCAGTTGTAGATGTGCTACCAGTACTCCGACTCTGTCCAGGAAGGCGCAAGGTAACTTCATCATCAGTTGCATCCTCCTCCACCACCTCTGTTGACCTCCTCGAGTGCCTGACTGTGGGTTGACAGTAGGTGGGATCTAGAACTTCCTCATCAATTGTTGTGTTTGCACTCCCCTCACCCTCAGACCGAGCCTCTTCTTGCCCTGACCGAATATTTAAGTTGTCATCCCAATCTGGTTATCTGCGTCTCATCGTCATCAGTATGTTCCTCATTGTCTATAACAACAGATGTTACAGTTGGTGAAAAAGGGTCAATATTATGCTCAGAAACTTGGTCCTCACGGCCTCAATCAGAATCACGAAGGTTCTGGGCATCACTGCAGACCATTTCCTGTTCTGTACTCACTGTAGCTTGGAAGCAGACCTCTGATTCCCAGGCTATAGTGTGACTGAACAGCTCTGCAGACTCAGCCATCTCAGTTCCACCATACTGTGCAGGGCGGATGGAGACTTCAGAGCTGGGAGAAAGCAAGTTTGATTGGGATGACAACTCAGAGGACTGGTGTTTTTTGGATGCGGTAGTTGAGGTGGCGGAGAGGGCACTTGTTGGACCACTTGAGATCCATTCAAGCATTTTCCTCTTTTGGCCATCATCTACCTTTGTTCCAGTTTTCCGTGTCCGTAAAAAAGGGAGCACATCGGATTGTCCACGGTAAGTAGTAGACATCTTACTTTTGCTGGAAGATGGTCTATCTTCAGCAGATGTTAATGGAGCTTTGCCACCTTCACCACGGACAAAACCTTTTTTTCCTTTTCCAACACGCCTCTCACCCTTTCCACGAGCATCTGTCATTTTGACACTCATTTTGATTGCGACAAGATTGTGCACTTAAAATGTGGTAGTAAAAATTGAGAGGTAGTGTAGATTGCAGCGGTGGTCTATCTTTATTAACAGCAGAATAAACAACAATAATTATCACTGACAATGCAACTATGGCCCTTAAAGTGGCAGCAGTGTTTGCTAGTATAATGGCTTAGCTACAATGAGTTTGAGTGTGCAATGCAGGCAGACGTTCTGCAAATATCTTTGCACTAGTGGGACTATACAGAAGTCCAATAGCCACGTTTAGGATGCCACTAGGTACACTCAGTGTTTGCTAGTATAATGGCTTAGCTACAATGAGTTTGAGTGTGCAATGCAGGCAGACGTGCTGCAAATATCTGTGCACTACTGGGACTATACAGAAGTCCAATAGCCACGTTTAGGATGACACTAGGTTCACTCAGTGTTTGCTAGTATAATGGCTTAGTAACAATGAGTAGAGGAATGGAAGCCTGCCTTTCTATCCCTCCTAATGGGGAAATGCAGCGAGGAAATCCCTGACCTTAGCTACACAGACGCTGTCATCTTGTGTAGCTGTTAAACTCCGTTTTCAGGACCTGTCACCTATGGCTCTGACCCTGCAGGTATGAGCCCTTAAAAGGACTGATAGAAAGTGCTATCCCTAAGCTGTCCAGCGCTGTGTATGGAGCGCATACAGCAGTATCGGCGATAGGACTCAGGACGGAGCTGCGCCAGTGATGTCTGACACCAAGGACACAGAAGGCAGATAATGGCGTGCTGGAGGAAAATGTCCGTTTTTATAATGCAGGGACATGTGACATGGACATCCTATCACACATGCCGTTGCTTCTCTGGCTAAAAGTCCACTTAGCTGTGTGTGTGTCTGGGATTGGCTGACATGCTGGCCCTCCCCACTTCACGCGCGCGCTTAGGGAAGGAAGACAAGGAAAAAAAAAAATTATACATACAGCAGTGATCTGAATGCGCTGTTCCCGCACACTATACACTGAAATGTCATAATAGTGTGAGTCACAGAGTGA